>NW_020864445.1:0-75290 GCF_003713205.1 Coffea eugenioides | reverse complement strand
CAACTTAGGGCGGCCAATGAGAGACAGGCCGAGCGCGTTGAGCATTTGAAGTACGACGTGCTTGATGCAGAGGATAGGGTTGATGACCTCTACGCTCAGCTGAAGGAAGTCCAAGAGCGCGAGAGTAAGCGAGCTCGCAAGGTGAAGGTTCGAGCTGCATCGATCCTGAACCTTTGTGCGGATGTGGTCGAGGGCGTGAGTGACGAGGACTCTTGCGCGGGTCCTGAGGCTGGGGTTGGATCCACTCCGTCGGGTGGGTCTCATAGCTCATCATCGGTCTAGGTTACGACTCCTAGAGTTGTTTTGGATAGTTTTGGTTTGTATATAGGGCGGATAGGGAGAAGGGCCTTAGCTAATCATTTTGTACGGCTAGATTAGCTACGTGTATATTTCTTTTGATGAGGCCATTCCCTTGGGGATTGTCCATGCTTGTACTTGACTTGACTGAACTTGACTTGACTGATTGTATATATGTGTGTTGTTTGCCTTGTTTGGAATGTATATATGTGTTTGGAAAGTTTTGAGTTTACTTACATGCAATGTTTTATATTGGTTTAATACCCTTGCCTAGACCAAGTAAAGTTTATGGAAGGAACACGTAGTGGACGGGGACGTGGGCGCGGTAATAGACAACCCACACCGGATAGGGGTACTGGGGAAACCTCTACTGGACCTAACCCTGACCCCAATGTGCAAATCGCTGCCGCTATGCAGCAGATGACTAACTTGCTAGCACAAGTAGTGCAGCAACAAGGCCAGAACCCAAACCCTAATCCTGGAAACCCCGGAAACCCTGGCAATCATGTCGAGAGCGAAGACAGAGCTCTCGAACGTTTCCAAAAGTTTGCTCCACCCAAATTCATTGGGGGACCTGATCCGGATGTTGCCGAGCGATGGCTCGAGAAAATGGTCGACATTTTTGCAGCCTTACATTACACCGATGAACGGCAGGTGACTTTTGCCTTATTTCAGTTAGAAGGGGCGGCCCGTTCCTGGTGGAACATCATAAGACAAAAATGGGAACGGGAACAAACGCCCAGGACTTGGGTGAATTTCATCCGGGAATTTAATGCAAAATTCTTCCCTCCTCTAGTTCAGGAAAGGAAGGAAGACGAGTTCATCCGACTCCGCCAAGGAACTCAATCGGTGGCGGAATACGAGAGCCAGTTTACCCGTTTGTCCAAATTTGCGCCTGAGCTGATCATGACAGAGCAACGGCGAATCAGGCGTTTCATCCAGGGCTTGAACGTCGAAATCCAAAAGGACCTCGCAGTGGCTCAAATCAATGCTTTTAGCGAGGTCGTAGAAAAGGCCCAAAGGGTAGAGAGTGCTCGATTGCAGGTCCGGAACTTCCAGGCGAAAAAGCGGGGCTTTCCTGGAAGCAGCTCTGGACAAGGGGACAAAGGTACTCCCTCCAAGTTCGGACGCGGAGCTGGAGGTGGACGACAGTCAGGTTCCGGCAGAGGGGCTCAGTCTAGGGGCGGCCCAGCCGGGAGAGGCCAAGGTGGAAACTTCCAGAAGGGCTCAGGTTCGGCATCTCGTGGACCTTGCGGGTACTGCGGAAAGCCGAATCACTCTGAAGACAATTGCTGGAAGAAGGGAGGCAAATGTCTGCGTTGTGGAAGTGCAGACCACAAGCTTGCTACCTGCCCACTTATGACGCAAGAAGGAAGGGGAGCTCAAACCACGTCAAAGACCAATACGGGACCGAATAAGGGGAATGAGGCGAAACCTAAAGTGCCAGCTCGAGTCTATTCCTTAGAACCTCCTAAAGTGCCAGCTCGAGTCTATTCCTTAGAACCTCGACAGGTCCCAGATTCCTCAGAGGTCGTAGAAGGTACGATCCCTATTTTCCACCGTTTTGCCAAAGTTTTAATTGATCCTGGTGCCACCCATTCCTTTGTTAACCCTGATTTCATGTGTGGCATCGATATAAAACCTGCTAGTTTACCATACGGCCTAGAAGTTAGTACACCCACGGGGAATCAACGGTTGGTCACTAGTATGGTTTATAGGGATTGTGAAGTATGGGTAGGAGAGAAAAGATTGCTAGGGGACTTGATAAGTTTGGTCATTAAGGGGTATGATGTGATATTGGGCATGGACTGGCTAGCCAAGTACAATGCCCAACTGGATTGTAAAACGAAAGTGGTGGAATTCCGTATCCCTGGTGAGGCAACCATAAGGTTGGATATAAGGGGTAGGTTAGCCTCATCTGCTTTGATTTCGGGCATTCGGGCTAGGAAATTGCTAAGTAAAGGAGCGCAAGGATTTTTGGCCTTTTTGATTAACACCCCCACAGATAAGCTGAAAGTGGAGGATGTGGCCGTAGTGAAGGAATTTCCGGACGTGTTTCCTGATGAATTATTAGCTTTACCTCCGGAAAGAGAAATTGAATTCAAAATAGACCTGCTACCGGGATCCTCACCCATCTCAAAAACACCATACCGAATGGCTCCTGCCGAGCTCAAGGAGCTAAAGTTGCAATTACAGGACCTTCTGGAGCGGGGATTCATTCAAGAGAGTGGGTCTCCTTGGGGAGCTCCTGTACTGTTTGTGAAGAAAAAAGATGGTGGTTTGAGGATGTGTATTGATTATCGGGGCCTGAATAATATTACAATTAAAAATAAGTATCCACTGCCCCATATCGATGAGCTATTTGATCAGTTGCAAGGAGCGGTGGTCTTCTCGAAACTGGACCTCCGCCAAGGGTACTACCAGTTACTAATCAGGAAGGAGGATATTCCGAAAACCGCCTTTAACTCGAGATATGGGCATTACGAGTTCGCAGTGATGCCCTTTGGACTAACCAATGCTCCTGCCGCTTTCATGGACCTAATGCATAGGGTTTTTAAGCCCTACCTGGATCGCTTTGCAGTGGTCTTCATCGATGACATCCTGGTCTATTCCAAGACGCGTGAAGAGCATGAGCAGCACTTGAGGGTTGTTTTACAAACCCTGAGAGACCATCAACTGTATGCCAAGTTTAGCAAGTGCGAATTTTGGCTGGAGAAAATTGCTTTTCTGGGGCACGTAATTTCTCAAGAGGGTATTTCAGTCGACCCGGCGAAAGTAGAGGCTGTGACTAATTGGAAGAGGCCAGAAACTCCCACAGAGGTCCGCAGCTTTTTAGGATTGGCTGGATATTACCGGTGTTTTATCAAGGACTTCTCCAAACTAGCTGGTCCTCTAACCGATTTGACGAAGAAACATGGTCGGTTCTTATGGAACGCCCGAAGTGAGACAAGTTTTCAAGAATTAAAGAAAAGATTGACCATGGCTCCAGTTCTAGTCTTACCAAACGGGGTGGACGGATATGCTGTGTACACTGATGCATCCCGAGAAGGCCTGGGTTGTGTATTAATGCAAAATCGAAATGTGATCTCTTTTGCCTCGAGGAAGTTAAAACCCCACGAGCAAAATTACCCAACCCATGATCTGGAGCTAGCTGCAGTTGTTTTTGCTCTGAAGAAGTGGAGGCACTACTTATATGGAGTAACTTTCGAGGTTTACTCCGATCATAAAAGCCTGAGGTATCTTTTCTCACAGAAGGAATTAAACATGAGGCAGCGACGGTGGATGGAATTTTTGGAGGATTACGACTGTACCATCAACTACCATCCGGGAAAAGCAAACGTGGTGGCCGATGCTCTAAGTCGCAAAGCTCAGGTCGCGAGTCTAATGATCAAAGAGTGGGAATTGTTAGACTCCGTGTGTGAATGGAAACCCTGCCCTGGGAGCCATAAGGTGATTTTTGGCAATATTAAAGTGACTTCCACTCTCTTGGAGAGAATTAAAGAAGCTCAAAAGGGGGATCAGATGGTATGAAAGTGGGGAGAGAAAGTGGAAAAAGGGGAAACTACAGATTTTAATTTTGGTCCTGAGGGTGTTTTAAAATACCGACACCGCATAGTGGTGCCGAAGGATGAATCGTTGAAAACGGAGATTCTGGAGGAAGCCCATCGATCTAAGTATACAATCCATCCGGGTAGTAGCAAGATGTATCAAGACCTGAAAGGAACCTATTGGTGGGACAATATGAAGAAGGAAATTGCTCTGTACGTGCAAAAATGTCTCATTTGTCAACAAGTGAAAGCAGAGCATCAAAAACCATCGGGCTTGTTACAACCCCTTGAGATACCTGAATGGAAGTGGGAGAACATCACCATGGATTTCGTTTCAGGGTTGCCACGAACGCAGCGAGGACACGATGCCGTTTGGGTGATCGTCGATCGATTAACCAAGTCGGCCCATTTCCTACCGGTGAACATGAAGTATTCCATGGACAAGTTGGCTCAACTGTACATGGACGAGATTGTAAAGCTACACGGTGTCCCGGTCAGTATCGTCTCCGATCGAGATCCACGGTTCATATCTCGGTTTTGGCAAAAGTTCCAGGAGACTCAAGGGATGAAACTCAACTTGAGCACGACCTATCACCCTCAGACGGATGGACAATCAGAACGAACTATTCAAACTCTCGAGGACATACTACGAACTTGCATTCTGGATTTTGGAGGCAACTGGGGTCAACACATGACCTTGGTAGAGTTTGCGTACAACAATAGCTACCATTCGTCGATTCAAATGGCTCCATATGAAGCACTATATGGACGAAAATGTCGATCACCAATTTACTGGGATGAAGTTGGCGAGAGAAAGGCACTGGATCCAACAACTATTCCTTGGATGGAGGAAGCTCGAGAAAAGGTCAAGTTGATACGGCAACGACTCCAAACAGCTCAAAGCCGACAAAAGAGCTACGCAGACAACAGAAGGAAAGATTTGGAGTTCGAGGTTGGAGACCACGTATTTCTTAAAGTCACCCCTTTACGGAGTGTCACGGCAGGCAAAGGAAAGAAGCTTCAACCGAGGTTCGTCGGACCTTACAAGATCTTGCAGAGGATAGGTGCAGTAGCGTATAGACTGGAACTGCCATCAAGTCTCTCGAGAATCCACGACGTATTTCATGTCTCAATGCTCAAGAAGTACTATCCCGACCCCTCCCATATCTTACAACCAGAGGAGATCGACGTAGACGAATCACTTGCTTACGAAGAAAAACCTGTCCAAGTGCTTGATCGGAAAGTTAAAGAGCTTAGAAACAAGCAGATTCCTTTAGTGAAGATACTATGGAGAAACCATGGGATAGAGGAAGCTACTTGGGAAGTGGAAGAAGAAATGTGAACGAAATACCCTAACCTTTTCGTGAGTTAAGGTGAGAAATTTCGAGGGCGAAATTCTTTTAAGGGGGAGAGAGTGTGAGAACCCGTAATTTTCATTTTCTAGGTTTCTCGTATTTTTATGGCTTGTTTTCTGCATTTTCGTGATTAGAAAAATTTTCTAGATAATTTTAAGGAGCATATATAATTTTTAGATGTTTTTTCTAGTATCGAATGGATTTTGAGGAATTAAGAGCGTATACCGGACGTGGGACCCACTGGTGCGAAAAGTTCGGAAAAATTCGGCCAACTAGATTAAGTTTTGAATACTGGAGTTAATTTACCGGGTGTTAAGAGATAAGTAGAGGTTGCAATTTGGATTGATATGAGAGAGAAAAGTTAGGTAGATATTTAATTAAAGGTGACAAGTGTCACCATGTGATTGGGCTTACCTTAAGACTTTCTTACCATTGACTTAAATAACCAAAAATGACCCAAAAATCTTCCAAAAATCTTCAAGAAGAGCCGGCCCTCTCAAGCTTTCTTTCTCTCTCTCTTACTCCAAGCATAAGGAAGAAAACACTTCAATCTTGTTCCAAATCATCACAACCAACCATCCAACCTTGATTTTGCTCCATAAAACACCTTCAAGTAGTGTTTGTGAGTTGTTGTGTGAAGTTATTTGGCAAGTTAAGGTGGTCCATAGCTCTCTCTCTCTTGTTTTAAAGGTAAGTTGTGAAGAACCACCCTCCTCCTTTAATTGATGCTTAAATCATGCTTAGTGGGAGTATAAGATGCAAGTTTATGGATTAATTCTTGATTTGTGGTTGAAATGATGAAGTTTTATTATTTTTGGGGATTTTTCTGTTTTAATATAAGCATGATGGTGTGGCTATCTATGATGATTGGATATGGTCTATAATGACTTAAGGAGGTGGGAAAAGTGATTAATTGCCACCAATTTCTGTTTTGGAAGAAAATTGAAAAATCTAGGGTTCTTGAAGCTACATTCTGTCCGAAATTTTAGGTCCTAGATAGAGGCCGAATTGGCCTTAGCTCAAAACATAAAAGTTGTAGGGAATTACATTTTAGAGGTGCCTACAAAATTTCAGGCCAATCAGAGTAGTGTAGAATGAGATAAGTCGAAATTACTATTGCTGTTCTGGTTTTACCCGAAAGTGAGAACTGCGCCTGTAATTGGTTGTTTTGGCTGGAATTGCTTCCGAATTGGTTGTTGAGGCCTTCTGATGAAATTTAACCCTGTTTCTTAGTTTTCAGTTGGTTTTGGTTTATGGATTTGGACTTATAGAACCTGAGTTATGATGTTTCCGCTAGAATGCATTTTGGTGAATCTGTTTTACGTTATTGATGTAGTATCTTGCATTTTTGACCTGTTTGCACTCAAAAATGGGTTGAGTGACCTTCTAGGATGTTGTAGCCCTGTCTTTTAGCTTCGGAATGGTGGGTCTTGCATCCTCATCCGATAATTGTAGTGAAATTGGTGCCATTACCGCAAAATGAGGACAAAAACTATTTTTTTTTCAGGGCCAAAGCTAGTTACATTTCCGAAATTTCTGGTTTCCTTTAATGTTTGTATATGCTTATGGAACCCTATTGGGGTCATGTTTGGCCTTGGTTTATGACTCATTGTATTTGTTTGCATGTTTTTAGGGCGTGACGGTGGTGCACAACGTTCTTTTGACTAAAGTGCTTGAAACCACATTTGCTAGCGTGGTGAGTGTACTACTCACTTTTGTGTTATTATATGACTTTGATACTTGAACTTGAGATGTTGAATGTTAATTGATTGAAGTGAGAGTGTACTTTATCACTTTCACTTGTTGTTTCGCATGTTATTGGAAAGTTATATGAAATGAAATACATGACTTGGTGTTGTTTGGACGAGTCTCCAACGACTACAAATATTATCCTTGAGCTCAACCCCATTGGTAATTGATTGAATCGAGCCGACGAGGGCTTGGTCGTGCCAATTAATGTGCCTTGGGGCAATATTTTATGGAATCTTGTAGTATGAGAGACTCTTGATTCCGGTTTACTCGAGTAATACCACAATGCATGTGTTTGGATTGCGGGCCCGGTTGGGGAATGTTAGGTGGAATGGAATGGAGGTAAAGTGGAGTCTACGGTTGGTTATTGTTGAAAATTGACGGAGAGTCAATGGCGTTTGATCAAGAAATGCAAACGAGGAAAAGGGCTCCTGAGAGCCACCCGTATCCTTTTATCCTCATTATCGATGTGTGGCTTTACTTATTTTTGGTAAATTGGACTGTTATGCTTGATGCATCTATGAACTTGGTTGCTTGAGTTGTATTCTCACTGGGCAATTAGCTCACCCCGTTCCTTTTGTTTTCCTTACAGGAATATGACTTTTTTTGGAATATATCTTGATAGATGGTTGCCGAATGAACTAGATGAATGTCTCTTTTGTATTGTACATGAAATGGGACCCTAAATGTATCATTAGGGCCGTTTTCACTTTTGTTTTGGCAAACCACATGTGTAGTGACTTTTGTATCACTTTTAAATGCCATTTTGGCTTGTAAATGCTAAATGTTATGTTGTATATGTATTTCGATGTTTGGTTGGGTTCGGACGGGTCGGTTACTAATCATGGCCGACTCCGAATTTCATTTTTTTTTATTTTGGGTTATTTTGCCCTTTTGCCTTGTTTACGCGCGTTATAAGTTCCGGAACGTGATAGATCGCTCTATACTGCACCGTTAGTCCTGGCGAGAGCTGGGCAGGCAGTCCGCTAACCTCTTTGGTTCGCCTTAGGGGAAGGTGGGGCTGTCACATATCTCCATTGGTGTCTGGACTAATTCTTTGTAATAGAGACAATAAACTTTCTAAAAATATACATGTCAAGTTTACCGTGGCAAGTGAAAACATATTGATAGCTATGTCAAGGAACTATTGTTAAATGCATAAAGTGATCAATTCATTATGTGGGATGTAGTCAAATATGGACTAATCCATGGCCAAAAGGTTTTATATAAGAGCTTGTGTATTTCAACGTGAATAGTGTGAAGTCTAGAGGTGACAAAATGGATAATTGAATGGTTTTACTTAAATGGATTATGGATAAAATTAATCCAATTCAATTACAACCAATTAAAAAATGGATCTAAATGGATTGGTTCCAAATGGATAAACTAGTAAAACCATTATTCATCCAATTAACCATTTAATTCTCCTACAACTAAAATTATTCATTCTTCTCCAGCCATACCAGTTTACATATCTTTAGTTTTTCTCAGTCACGTGCTCCATATCATTTTCACATGCAGCTGCTGTTTTAGTCCCGAGTCAAGTTAGGATCCCATGTCTCAACCCTGGTCGAGTGTGATCCACTCCCCATTTGTGCACCAAAGCCACCTGCAAACTCGAGCCTCTGTTTTGTTTATTTAGCTCTGTACTTCCTCTTTCATCGAGTGTGTGATTGTGTGTGTAGCGTATGTGGGTTAGTTATCATTTGAGCGTGCGAATGTGTGTGCCAGCATGGCTATATAGCGAGACTTTTGTGCTAATGGGTTTGTTTTTGGATTATTGGTTTTACATGGATGACATAAATAATTCATTTAAATCCATAAGATTTGGTGGATTTAAATGATTATCCATTTAAAATCATTAAAAATTTCTTACTCATCCAAATCCATTTAAGTTAGGATTAATTGGATGGATAACTGGATAGGGATCCAAATTGCCACATCTAGTGAAGCCCATTAGAAAGTAAAACAATAGTGGAATCTCAGCTTAATGCTTGATACAATGCCAAATTTTAGTTTAATGAGACAAAGTACACTATCTATATGACTGCCATCGCTATGGTATTGGCATCTATGCTAAAAAAAAAGTGCTTGGTGCCATAGGTTTGAAAGAGAATGGAAAACATGCTTCTAGTAGATTAGTGATCAAGTAAAGTATTTGCCAAGGAGGCAATATTTGATGGATCCATCTATGTGAATGTGAGGTGTGATTGCTTCGAGGAGTTTAAGGATTTTAACTCTTATAGCACAAATGAAAAAAATTTAGATACATGGCCATGATAGTATCCGGACAAGTAAGCAACTCAAACTACCAAAATGTAAAGTATGACTAGTTAATAAGGATTCTTGGTTCAAATGTTATCATAGATCTACCAAGCAATTCACACTTGTGATAAAAGTACTTTACTAAATGAACGTTCAAACCGTAAGAAATTTTATTATGCACTTCGAGTTTATTGCCAAAATAACTCTCCTTCTAAAATATATACCCAAAGTAATTTAATTTTAAAATTTGTTATCTTTATGATCCTTTTTTTGGCCACATAAGCTGCATATGTGCCAGGATGAAAATAGGGACATGCTTCATTTCTCTTTCCTATCTAATAAATTTTTCAATTTTCTATTTGAACCTTCACGTGATTTTTTCTTTTCATTATCTTTCCCTTGTCAAATGTTTTTTTTTAATTTAATAGGGATTCCATCCCTTAATTTATTTATAACTGAAAAAAAATACAGCGATTTAGAGGGGGGCCAAACCTGACCTCTGTTAAAGGAAAAGAAACATGTAATGATCAAAAAATAACACGCACATATGAAGGAATTCTAAAGACATAACAGATCAATCAAAAGAAATCATCCACATGAGGGTGCCCCACATTTGTGTGACTGCGAGTGAGCATGGGAATTTGGTTTAACATCTTGACGTGTTTGCATTGTTTTATCTTTTTTTGAAAGCTGTTTTCTTGATTTTTTTGAAATCACTTGGGTAAATTGCTCTTGAACTAGGTTCTGGTCTTGATCTTTGTCTTTTTGGCGTTGTGAATCATCATCTTCTTCTTCATTTTTGTCGTCATTGCATGTTGTACTTGAACGAATAAAAAGCATTTGATGTGGTCGGGGAACTGTACCATGTAATTTCTCCCATTTAATCTCTTCGAACACATCTTTAAATTGTGGCACTGGATTTTGAGGCAAAGAGGATTTCGTTTCTGTTCTTGTACTTGTACTTGTACCCACAAGGGTTGGGTCTCCACCTGACACTATATCACGTGGGTCATGAACTTGGTCTATCTTCGAGAACGAACCGTTTGCCACAGCAGACGTAATTCCATTAACTTTCTATGAGTAGTCGCTAGCCTCCATCGCCTTATCTTCCGATGCAGCCTCTTTGAATGTGCCATTAGCTGGATGAATGGAATGGTCATCGTCAGACCCCGGATCAGTGAATTTTCCCTCCTCGAGTGGATTCGAAGTCGAAATCTGTAATCCAGCATCTGCTCCATCCTCCGGCACCACAGCCACAGATGAATTAGGTGGAGGAGGCAGTGCCTCATCCACTGCCTGCGTTTCCACAGCAGCAGGTTCCGGGATATTGCCCAGATCAGCAGCTTCTTTTCCTGTGCTTCGTGCGTGATCCACGGCAACAATCGGCTGCACGGGCATGCCACCCTCCGCCATTAGATTTTGCGCTGCCTCCTTGTCTTGAACCTCAACCCACTGCTTGGAGCCAAAACCCACTCGAGGAGGATGCTCAGGTTCTTGCATCTCTCCTCCTGTCTTCTTTGTTCGCAATGACGGATTCAGTACATGGCATTCATCCACCATGTGTCCCTGGCGATAGCAATGAGAGCAGTATCTAGGATGTTCTCTGGTACAAGCTCCTGCTAAAAGCCTTCGTGCGCACCATTTCCAATCTAGATTCTCGAAGGCCGCGGCTTCAATAAGTCAACTTCAACACAGACCCTTGCAACGCTTGGTCTAGAAAAGGCCACAGTCGCTGCATCGATCAGCAATGGAATGCCGAGCACTCCCACAACTTGAAATAGTGCCTCCTTATGGAACAAATGTAATGGAAGTTTAGGCAGTTGAAACCACATCGGAACTACTGACGGTTCTCAATCAACATGGAAAGCAGGCGACCATTTGAAGACTCGCATAGGGGATCCATAGACATACCAGATCCCCCGAGACCAACATCTATGAAAATCAGCTTCATTATGAAAACGTAACAACACATGTCGTGGGTCGAGCAGCCCAACCGTGATTGCCTCGCGCAAATCCAGCTTAAGAAGAAAAGTTCTAATGTCCTCCAGTTTTGGCCACCCCCCGGAGAACTTACCCACTAGCGCAAATCTATAAGGAGCCGCCAATTTGTCTAAGGCATCTTGTGACAACAAAATAGTAGGTTCACCCTTGTGCATGGATGGAGTGGCCTGGACAGAAAGTGACGGTGTGGAAGATTTATCCGAGAATAGATCAGCAAATGACTTCTGAAGAAAGATTGGAGAATGCGGAACTTGCCCCCCAGCAGGTGGCTGGAGGGCTGCCATGTCTGGGACCAAACAATGATGCTAGTTCTCAAAGGACTTAATTCCCTTGAACTTAGTTTGAAAGAGGCAATTTATCAAACAACTGGTGGATTATAATAAACCTTTATTAATTTGCATTAGTTCTAAAGAAAGTAGCCCCAAAATTTATGATAATCCAATATTTATATTAACACCATCTAAAACTTCAGTATCATCCTTGATATTGTTTCAATAGATGAAAATATTCTTCTCGAATTGATAATCTCAAGGTAAACGAAGATTATTCTCTTGTCTTTTCTATTGTGCAGTTTTTGGAACATTCCTATGGCCTTCAAAAAATTTTGAATACTAATTATTTAACAAATGATTTCTCACACCATGTGTATGGTAAAATGTCTAGGAGGAACCACTCTACAACAACCTACATTCGTGCCTAGGATGCCATTGCCTTTTATGCTTGTTAATTACATATCTAATAATCCAGTAGTTTTTAGTTTTCAATTCAAAATTTAAAAATTTTAGTTTGATTACTTTTTGTAAAAGTTCTTTTCAAGAAGTAGGAATGATAACATAAATAAATATGATAGCCTTGAAGTTTTCGTAACTTTTCTTGTTATTGCTTACAATATTCATTGCAATTTTCGTTGCAGTTTTTATATTTTTCAAATTTATTTTTTTGAAAAATATATGCAATAGGTTTGATACATTTTAAAAAAATGCAGAGACCAATAATAGCAAGGTCAATAATGGTAGAATTTATTTTAAATAATTATAAGGAAATTAGCAAATTTATGCAATTTTCTTGTGGCACTATAATAAACAAATTTTAAATTTTTTGTTCATGCTGGAAACTATAGACTAAATTAAAACTTTTCTTTCTTGTTATCCTACATGATAATTAGAATAATTAGGTGGCAACAATAATATCATTATAGGAATAAAATTTGAAAGTGAATCACATTGAGAATATTTTTTAGAAAGAGTGTTATTTTGGCAAAAAAACTCTGGTTTTGATAGCCGACCAGTTTTGGTATTTTCACGATAAAATACCCCTTTGTCTTATACATCAATACATTACCTCTTTGTCTTATATGTCAATCTCCATTACCGGCCGCTTGTTGATTTATGATGCCGCCTTATTCATCAATTCATTTCCAACCTGCATTAGATTGTATTTTCGAAATACACAGTCTAATGCATGCATCGGAGACTTTCTTTTGAGGTTTTCTCTGTGGTCTTGGAAAGTCAATCCATCTACTCGGGTGCCTCAATCTTGAATTAGATACTCTTGCTTTGACCGGGTGGCTCAATTATTTTGCAAGTTAACTAAGTTGCAGCTTTTCTTGGACTCAAATCCGACTGGCAATCCGTGGCCGGATGCTCCCCTGTTTTTGCCAAAAAATTGCAAGAGAAACACTTCTAAAGTGGATCCGCGAGATGATCCGTGGACTTGAGGTCCACGAATCCATCATTTTGCTTTGTTCTTTATCAGTCTTTAGCTCTCTGCCTGCAGTCTGTCCAGGAATTAGGGCCCAGATTGATATGGAAATTTCTCCATGAGGAAAGCTGAATTAGCTTTTGTGTAAAACATTAAAGTGTCCTTTGAGATAGCTTTCCAATGGCTGAAGAATCAAGTCATTTTGAGATCTAGGGACTGAGTTATGGCCAAAACACTAATGACTGGTCAGAAAGTATTGTAGAAGAAAAGTATTTCAGCAATTTGAACTTTTGGCTATGAAAACATCAGAACTGGATTTGGCGTCTTCATAAGAATTGTAGTTCTTCCTCTTATCTTTAAAATGGATTAAGAATAATCTCAATCAATGCTATCTAGCTCATGTTATAGCCAATGTACCAAAATATATCATTGCTGCAAATGCTTTTCTTCTTGTTTCTTGCTTGCATTTCATCCTTTGGTTATTCACGTCACATGATTTCCACTTTAAATCATCAACAATCATACAAGTATCTTCTCACTTTCCTTCAATTGATGATTGAATTATCAAAACCTATAAAAACATGAAATTTTAACCATTTAGTCTATAGAAATACCATGCTTCCCACTTTAATCACAAAATGCAAAACTTAACTGAAAACCTAGTTATTCGACTCAAATTTAAATGAAAACACACTGAAATTGTGAGAACCTGGAAAACTAGGTTATATTTATTCCCTGTCTTTGCGTGCATTTTCTTTACTTTACTTTATTATATTAATTTTCTAGATATTTTTATAAAAGAATATAGGTTTTAAATTATTTTCCTAGTATAAATTAGTTCATCTCAAGTTTGGAACGTATTATGGATGTGGGACCCGCTAGTGCGGTTAATGCGATATATTTTTGACAACTTGTTGGAGTTTTGTATTAAGGGATATTATTTTACAAGGTGTTAGGAAATAATTAGAGGTTAACTGGATAGATTAACCATTGGAAGACAAGAGGATTAGATCAAACCCTTAAAGTGCCAAGTGTCGCGATCCGATTCGTAGTTGGACTTTGACCCAATTTTCTTCACTTTACTAAAACTAATTTTGACCATAATTTCCTTCATTTTTTCTCTCTTGGCTGGCTGTTTAGAACAAAAAAAAAGAGAGGAAGAGAACTTCATCTTGCACTATCTTTTCTTGTCCAAATCTTGAGTTTCAACTGTTAGAATTTCAAACTATTCCATAGAAGTTGCTCTCTAAGGGATATTAAAGGTCTTGGTGGAGTTATTTTGGAGGAAGAAATACTAAGCCACCATTTTTCTTGAGGTTACAAGGTAATTTTTCCTAGAAATCCCTCTTTACTTCCAATAATTGCATATTAGTGGTTTAAGGTTTTTGAATATGTAGTTTTGTGGGACACATGATGGTTTGAAGTGGTCTTACGGAAATTTTTAGTTTTATTGGTGAATATTCTGCCCTCATATGAAGCTTAATGATTATCCATGGTTTGCCAGCTTAATTATGTGATAAATTAGTGTATTATGTGCTAGATGGACTTGCCTAAAGAAATTTCTAGCCTTAGCTCCAAATTTCCAGCTTTAAGGGTGAACCTGTTCTGTTCTGACTTACTTAATTCGTCCATGTTAGAGACCTAATTAGGCTTAGGTCAAAACATGAAAGTTGTAGGAAATGGTGTTAACTAGCTGCCTACAAATTTCAGCACAATCAGAGCACTTTAGTATGTGAAATGACCGAAATACCCTTGACTGCTCACAAGCCCTGTTTCACGGACAGTTTTCTATTTTCTCTGAGATTTTGATTTCTGACCATGAATATGCATGAATTGACTTTGGAGGTCTTCACAATAAATGTAGTTCTCTGTTTTAGCTTCGAATTGGTATAAAGTTTACCCCAATCTGATAAGCGTAGTTTCGGTTGTGACCGAAATGCCAAGAGATGTCAAACCTGTTATTTTGTTATTGGTCTTGAACAGTAGTTCCGGTCACATTGCTAGCATTATTTTGTAATTGGATGACATTGAGCCTAGTGAAAAGCTATTGTGGTAAGATTATTTGTGTGTGACTTTGGGGCTGAATTGAGAAAAATAATAAAGCCATAATGGCTGGAAATTAGGTAAATACAAAGGGTATCTTATCCAAAATTTTAGGGTTGGCTAGAAATGAAGGGTTCTAGGGTTGTTCATGTTATTAAGACCAACCGTTACCTTTTTACTCCAAAGCCACCTTTTATCTCTTTGTATTAGTAGTTTGCTTGGATAAGCATATGACTCGTAGTCGAGTCTCATTTGTGCATTCCGTTTACTAGATTTGTGGATGTAGGAACCATAAGTGTTTTACCTTGGTTATTTTACGGTTTCTCAATGATCAAAGGCATACATTGGGAGGAAACTTTTGAAGTTATCCTTGTTTGAACTGGTGAGTGTACCCCTCCCCTCAATTGTTTCGTAACTTGGCTTATATGTACTTGCAAATTGTGACTTGAATGACTGTATCATCTGTTTATTCTGTATGAGACGAGAGTGTACTTTATCACACTCGTTCTCTGGCCTATGTGAATGTTTACTGTATAAACTGGAATTTGTTACTTGTACCTGTTATGAGCTTGAATCAGTTACCTGTGCCTGTTATAATGTCATTTGGAAGTGTATCCAACGACCTTCCTATTAAACCTGAGCTCAACCTCATGGGGAGTTAATTGAATCGAGCCAACAAGTGCTTGGTCGAGGAAATTGACAATCCATGGGTGCCTGTTCCTGGGGAATCTATGGGTATTGGAGACTCTGGATTTCCGGTATACTCGAGTATTACCATTGCTGTTCCTGTTGAGGTGTTCGGGCCCGGTAAGGAGTATGTTTGGTGGACGGAATTTGGTGATAAGTGGTGTTCTACTGGAATTGGTTACTTCATTTGAAAGTTGACGGAGTGTCAACTACTATTTGATCAAGCACTGGCGAAGAAAAAGGGAATTTGGTTCTTGAGAGCCATCTATATCCTTTCCATTTGAAGTGATTGTTCATTTCCTTATATGTTGTGTATATGTGCCTTAAAAGTATAATGCCAAGATTTGTGACTACTTATACTTTTGGTACCTCATTGAGTTTAAGCTCACCCCCTTCCCGTTATCCTTTGTTTTCCTTACAGGAAACAATACTTTTGAACCGTGATTTTGAAGAAAGGAGTAGAGCGAGCTCTAGCTATTCTTTTGTTAAGCTCCTTTATATTTACAAACCCTAATTGTATTTTGATCAATATCACCTTTTGACTTGTAAAGTTCCAACATATGTATATAAGTGTTTATTCATGTTTACTTCGTGTATTTGTTGGTGAATGTACGTACTGTGGGTTTATATGCACTTTACTTGTATCTTTTGGGGATTCGAATGAGTAGGGAATTTGAACGAAGAAAGAAGAATTTCTGGCGGGAATTTCTGCAAGAGAATCCGGTCGGCCAGTTCTTGGCCGGATAGCTGGCCGGATTGGCAGGGGAATTTTGATCCCGTTTGAGTTTCGCTACTGCCTCCAATCCGGCCGGATATCCGGCTAGAACCCGGCCGGATTGTGACGTGGCCATTTTGCTTCGTTTTCTTGTTTTCGTTTCTCTTATCGTTGAAGGGTTCAATCGATGTCCCATTTCACCGTATGATTTGGTAAGTTATATTTGAGCTTGGTGGTCTTCAATTGTTCATTTTCTTAGGATTCGATCGCGCATAATATAGGGTTTGTGTGATTCGACTCCGTAGTCCTGGCGAGAGTTGGGCAAGCGGTCCGCTAACCCCTTTGGTACGCCCTAGGGGAAGGTGGGGCTGTCACAGAAATACACATAAATAACTACACATAAATATGCAAAACAAGCACTTATCACACCTCCACACTTGAATCATTACTTGTTTTGCATACAATAGAGACTCATGTGTTAAGGTACAAAAGAGATGATCACCGTGTGAATTTCGAATCCAACTCTAGTACTTCATAATATCAAACAAAGGAAAGTTTATCATACCATCATTTGATGAAGTTCAATACCATGTATCGCCTCTAATCTAATTATACTTGCCATGCAACTAGCATAATTGACACGTAAAAATTAAACTTGTAATCACCCCTTAGAACTTATACAAACAAGGATAAGAAACTAACATAACTTTGGCACTTGAATCACATACTTCCTTTTTTTTTTTTTTTACTTTCTCATCAAACTTTACTCGAGTTATGATCTTGTTTTTTGGCGCGAAGACAAACATTTGTAGATGCATGCCTCCGATTACTCAATCAAGTCACAAACTCTTGTTGTTTTGCATATTCTTTATTCTAACACTATTTTACGCAAAAGTTGACATTTTTAGATGAAAATCCTTGGTTTAAATCATTGGAATAGATTTTGTATGATCAATAACAAAGCAATATTTCTTTTTCTTCTTTTGTAAAAAAACAAAAACCACATAACTTGATCCATGTAAAAACTAGAACTAAGGGGAAAATCACAAGAAAAGCTTCACATTCATCAATCATACTAATAACACAAACTTACATAAATAAATCAAGAACAATTACACTTCATGAACTTAAAGAAATCTTGGCATGATAAACTCCACTTTGCGAGACATTACGTTTCCCAAATTAAAACTCTAGGCTTACACAATAACAATCTCAAAGTCTTTTCATAGAACCTCATGTCAACAAGCATGACAGCATCAATTCAAATTTAAACTTCCTTCCCCCACACCTAAATTTGACATTATACTCAATAAGAAAGGAAATAAAATAGAATTAGAAATGATACTCCTTATGTACTTTTGACATGATTCGGCTAAAACACAACCAAAAAATACTATTGGCAACAAATTTTTGGAAAAATTTCAATAGAGTTTCCCCTTATAACTGGACAAAACTCCCTGCCATCAATCCCAAATTTCAATTTACGCATACCTATCACCATCTATCCAAATTTTCAACAAATACATCAATTTCAACATGAATACCAAGGAATGGATTCAATTTCAACCATTAACCCCCACACTTAAAGCATACAATATCCTCAATGTGAAAAGTTAAAGGGAAAGAAAAAGGAATACTCCCCTAGCGTATTAGGTGTTTTGTTGTGGTTGCACACCAAGTCTCTATTGAAAGTGCTCCTTTTGCCTTTATTCTTCAAACCTATAAAATAGAGACAAACACACTTAAAACACACCAAAAACATGAAACTAAAGATACTGTTGGGTTGCCTCCTAACAAACACTTGTTTATAGTCATTAACTTGACTATATTGCCTCTTTCTCAAGGAGGTTTTGTCAAAGAATAATTCACCAAATTAGGTCGTGATGGATCAACAAATGATTACTCGATTGCATAAGCCATGTATCCGAATGATAAGAGAGACGGGAAGGGTTTACCTGTCTGAAGTGATTCATAGATATTATCTTGAATATATCACTTGAGTACTCTGGGAGATAATATCTGTAGAACCTACACCTTCAAAACACTCCTCAAGAGGGGTTAAGTATAAAATCATTGATGTTCATCTCTTGAGTTTAATCATTAGTTCCAAGGATGTTATCTTGTGAAATGAACACTTTTTCATTGAAACACAAATTATGTTCATTATTTTCATCAAAATGCAATCTACTTTCACATACAATATTCCCACCATTCATGTTAGGGTAATTTTGAATATCACTAGAAGAAATAACTTCACACAAATCATGCATTTAGTCCTGAATTTTACCAAAATGAGAAACTAATTCATTTAACCTATCCTCAACCCTAGCAAAATGATCAGAAATTGCATTAGTTAACCTTTCTATATCTAAAACAAATTGATTAGAAGATTTTTCTATCGCTAGCTCCCAAAATAGTTTAAAATCATTATGCGAGAGCTCGAAAATTTTTATGTCTCATTTACAATTTAGTACATGTTGCATTTTCCTTTTTATTAGTAATTGGTCTACATGTTTATTGCTTCTTTTAATAAACAAATGAATCGATACACTTTAGGAGAAATTCTATCATCTATACCATAATCCATTAATACTAGTCAGATTTTTTGAAAAAATAAACAACAATAGCAACGTGAAGGACACTTGTCCTCACCAGCTGCCCAAGGAGCATGCAAATGCATTATCATCTTATATTTCAGTAGGTCAAAGAGGTAAATACGTAGAAGTTAGCCTAGTTTTCCTCTTTCTTAGCTTAGTTACCCGAGAGACCATCAAGAGGACAAGGAGAGAAAGACCAAAACAACTAGGAAACCATTTCTTTCCTTTCTTCCACTGTGAGAACCAGCTAGGAATCAAGAAAGACTTCAGCCTATGAAGCTAAGAATCGGGGGGAGAGAGAGAGATCAGAAGTTTTTCTTAACTTAAAGCCATTAAGAACAAGAAGTAATCTACTGAATTTCTTTCCATTTTCTTTTGCGTTTAGCTAGCAGTCTCTTAAACTGAGTTAGAACCAAGAAAAGAAGAAAATTTCTAGGAAACAAAATTCAATAAATCTGGAAATTTTCATTTAAAGCTGCTACAAGATACCCAATGAACTAAGCTGAAATTCCTAGTTGTTTTCTTCAAAAACCTATTCAAATTATGTTTGTACGTCTTATATATACTCTCTAGCTTACACATCTTGACATGCATGCAGCTTATAACTTAAAATGAAGTCTGATAAGAATAGATTGTAAAGAAACTCTTGCTAGAATTCTTGATAGGATAAAGTGTGGTTGCCGATAGGTTAAAGCTGGAAAATTTCAGTTTCTTGCCAAGAGTTTTTGTTCAGACTAGTTAAGACTTGTTTTGTGCACCACTTGTGACCTTAATCTGATCATGTATATGATATTTGAAGTGTTAAAAGCAAAAAAAAAAAAAAGAACTTTGAAAGCAACACAAAAACTGTAATGTCAAGAGAGCAAACTAGGAGGGAAAAGCTGCAACTTTGGTTATTTCTTTGAAAGTTTTGCTAGATTGTGACTGGAATTCATGCATTATGCTCTGTATAATGTTTCTAGGGTAATGCATGTGAATTTGTAACACCCCGAATATTAGGAGATTGTTTGTAAAGAAGATATTAAAGTGTATTTCTTTGGGTTTGATTTAAAACCTTATTTTTGTTTTAAAAGACTAGAAACCCTAAATTTAATCACTGAAATTGTAAAACCCTCACGTTTTCTTAAAAATTTCCTTTTATTTGAAAATTATCATTTATTAAAGCCCTACTATCCAATTATTCCATAATAAGTGCAAATGAATCTAGAAAGTAGGGTTTTACTCTTTGTTTTCAAGATTTGAGCAAATTAGGGTTTTCGCGATTTTTTTCGCCGGATGAATTTTCGGTACTGACCAAGGATCAATTTGGTGATTAAAAGTGACTTTTAAGTGAGAAATAATATGTGAATAGGAGCAATGATATAAGGTTAGTGAATGGGAAGAAAAAACCCTAGTACGTGTGTTTTTAAGAAAAACAGCGCGAACCGGAGGGTCCCGCGCACTACCGTTTGAACGCACCACTTGACCACCACTTTCTTACCATACAAGCTTATTGATATTTGAGCAAAATATCCTCTTAATTGTCAGCTGCTTTGACCGAAAATAGAGGTTAAAAATAACAAGGAAAGGAAAGAGAAAAATGAAAGGTGGTGGCGGCGACAAGTGTCGCCACCCTAGAGTTTCTTGGCCAAGTGATCAACTAGCCTTCTTAAACCAATTTTCTGCACTTTCCTCTTCATTTTTCCAGCAGCTGGTCGACCAAGAGAGAGAGAGAAAGTGAGAGCAAGAAACAATTCCTTCTTCTTGATTCTAACCAACCAAGTGACAAATTAAATTTCCAAACCGATTAAAGTGCTAAGTGTGAGTTGGGAAGCTTGAGGAACTAAGAAATTTCAAAGGGGGTGAAGTATCACTCTTTCAAGCCTGGTTTTTGAGGTATAAATCTGATCATGATCCTTGTTCCTTTAAATCTTGCTTTAAGATGTTTTTTTTTAGCTTTAAGTTTTGGCTTGATTTCACGGTATACAAGTGGTTGTGATGAATTTTGGATGAAATAAGCAAGTTAGGGTTTCATAATTTTCTGCCTACACTTGTTGTATAGTTGCATATGTTGAATATAAGATTATATAAGGCTGTTTGGTAGTGATTAGAACAAGAAATTTGAGAAAGTTCCATTAGAGACCAAAAATTCCAGAATCTGGAAAATTTTCCCCCTTTTCTGTCCGGTTTTGTAGTTCCATGTTAGAGGCCGAATTGGCCTTAGGTCACAACATAAAAGTTGTATAGAATGGTATTTTATAGGTGCCTACAAAATTTCAACTCAATCGGAGCAACGTTGCTTGTGAAAAGATGAAAATACCCTTGCTGTTCTAGGGTATAATCCAGAGTTCCGCGTGGACAGTTAGTCTGTTTGATGGTGTTTATTCACTATAATCCGTTTGGATTTATCCTTTCACCAAAACATGAAAGTTTCATTGCTCTGTCATAGCTTTGTAACGCCATCAAGAACACCTTAAACGGACCTTGGTAGACTGAGATATGGTCACTTGAATGCAGTACGGTTGATTAGCCGAATAGTTGAAACCAGGTTATATGGATTGGGAATTTGATCAGGTTACACTGGAAATTAGACTAAGTGCTCTTCATGAAAGTTGTATACCTTTACCTTAGCTTCGAAATGGTATAAGCTGTTTATTAATCCGATAAGCGTAGCCTCGGATATGTTATTTCCGCAAAGCCCGTCAAATCTGTCTTTTGTAATTGCATTTCCGCACTTGATATTAGCTTAATCTTTGTTCGTGTGTTGTTTTGAGCCTATGGAATGGCTAATGAACTGAAATCATGTTATGGATGATGTTGGGTTGGATTGAGTAAGGATTGAAGCCTAAATGGCTGGAAAATTAGGTAAACACAAAGGGCATGCTGCCCAAATTTACGCTCGAGGACTATATAAATACACTTGCGACTTGGGTCGAGTTGATATGAATAGTACTTGAACCATCTAGGGTACTTGAGTCTTCTTGTTTCGAGGTATATAAGTAAGGACTTGGCCGAACTTGTACCCTTGAGAAATGAAATAATGATTGCTCGAAGTATGTTTTCCTTGTACTTTCAACTCGCAAGACAATTTCAAGTATAAATATTACAAAGTTTTACTGTTTAAAAAGCGAGCAAGTGTTTCACGACTACTCTCCAAGTGAATTCCAATTTCTTGATTTTGATTGAATGAAACGTCTAAGTTTCGAATCTTAGTCATGTTTCAAAGTTCTCAAATTGAATTTTTATCGCAGATCTGGACTCCAAACCTGGAGTATAACTGAACGTGAATACTAGAAGCACTATATCTTTTGGTGAGTGCTTTCAAATACCGAATTGCACTAGATACTTGAACTTGATACGTGACCAATATGAGTACATGTTATATACGTGAATTGATAGGGCAAGAGTGTACTTTATCGCACTTGTCCTTACGTGATATACTTGTTTATTGATTGCAATTGACTTGATATACTTGCTTATGAGGTGCGCACTTCCTGGAATTCCAGAAACCCTGTGGCGAGTTACTCTAGTCGAGCCGGCAAGGGCTTGGTCGATTGGGTAACGAGCCCTGGGTCTCTTGCTTTGTCGAGTGGAGTGATATCTCCTCGACTAATCGGTATACTCGAGTATTACCACCCGTGTTTATTGAGGATTTTGGGCCCAGTAGGGGGTGTGAATGGTGGACGGAGAGTAGTGTAAGTGGTGTTCTACTGGATTGGTTCCTTTACTTGAAAGTTGACGGAGTGTCAACTACTACGTGATCAAGCTCCTGATGATGAATGGAAGTTGGCTCCTGAGAGCCATCCGTATCCTTATGCTTTGGAATGATTATTGTTTATTGGATTATTGTTTCTTCTGAAAACTTTTACACTCGCTCATTTTGAGATTGCTACTTGAAGTGTTATTGCTCACTTTTATGAACTCTTCATGCTCGTTACTTTGCTATATCGAAAACTTGTACTTCTAAATAATGGTCAATTTGCTATTTGGAACCTCACTGGGCTTTTAGCTCATACCACGCTATTTGTTTTCCTTATAGGGGGTACGAACGAGGCATGAGACATGTAAAGACTAGCATAGTCCAGTTGTTTTTGACTTTTGACTTTTGACTTGTACTCGCGCTATTCCTCGAATAGAATGTTTTGTATTTGGATTGTATACGCCTTGAACCAGTTTGAGTATATTGAGGCTTTGTACCTTGATTTGTATCAATGTAAATTATAAGTTTGAATTGTGGATGTTATTTATGGTTCATGGATGTGTGCACATGATTTGAGTGAGTGAGTCCTGGCGAGAGCTGGGCAGGCGGTCCGCCAAACCCTTTGGTACGCCTCAGGGGGAGGTGGGGTCGTCACAGAATTTCTATAGTGAAAATTCGAGTTTTATCGCTGATTTCTTGCTGGAATTTCCAGCTTTGGCGGAGAAGGAAGAAAGCTTGTTTTTTTTTCAGCTTTTCCTACGAAATTCTAAGAGTTTAAGCTAGGAAAATTTTGTTATATGTTCAATACCATCTTTATTTGATGTTGCATGCTGACGAGTACGGGGTATACATATAACAATTAGTCCATCCATAGTCAAGTTTTACATTTATAACAACCTAAATACCCCACACGTGATGTTTCACAAGTATACGAGTCAAGGGCAAGTAGAGGGAATTAAGAGTCGAACCCACAAGGAAGATTTTCAATTACTCGTGATTTTCGAACTCCTTTATTATTTGGACTATCACAAGTTCAAGAAATTAAATCTACACTATAAAAGTAACAAAAATACAATAGAAAACTCCTAGAGGTATGGAATTCCTTACTATTCTTGCAAATAAAGTTACGAGTTAAGTGAATGCTATTATCTTGGCTAGTTACGGTGTAATTTTCTAATGTATGTGAAACCTACTCTTGTAGTGAATTAACTATACTTGTAGCGAAACCATACCTACTCTTGTGATTATGAAATTAACTACAAGCTTATTTCTTCTATGAAATTACATGAAACAAGTCACTAAAACCACATAGGTGCTCCTCTACTCTCGTGAGTAAACTTCCTAAGTTTATCACTTTCTTGAACTAATGTTAAATTCCAATTCTCATTTCAAACTTAACACCTTTGGATAATCACAACTAATGGCCAGTTAATGATGATTAGAAAAGTGAAAGTGATAAATAACTTGTTTAAAACAATATCACTAAATAACCATGTAAACATCACTAACAAGATATAGCAAGTTCATCCATACTCTAGGCATAAACTTTAACTAAACATAAAGATCAAGATCCAAACTTGTATTATAGTTAAACATGGGTTTAAATACAAAAGAGAAAGTAATAGGAGAGAAGTCACCTTTGTCACATGAGGTTCCAACTCTCCATCTTTGCTCCCCAATTCTTCATCCAAATCTAACTACAAATACAAGAACGAGAAACTACACTGACTATACTATACTACCCTAACTAATGAACTAAGGAAATTCTAGTGAAGACTACATTTTTGTGGAGTTTCTCTAGCCTTTCAAAGTTATCAAAATGATCTCCAAAGGCTACTATTTATAGAGGATTCAAGAGCCAAAATGAGTTGTTTCTAGTTGGCATTTTTGACTTTTGAAACTCTCAAAGATTGCTTCTCAAAGTTTCCATATTCATCTGATCATTTCCAACCGGAATCTTTACAGAAAAAGTGGTAAAAAAGGTTGTGTGAAAATAGCACAAGTTGCAGAGCAAGTTGTAGCCGAAATCCACTAAAACGCAGCTTGTGCCCACATTTTGACCCCCCGTTTTACTCTTTGTAGGTTTGCACTTTTCTGGGCAGAATTCATCCTTACTCCATTTTTTATACAACTTCAACCAATATTTTCTCAATATTAGAGGATGAACTAGCTCTTGTGTAAAACATAAAAGTTGTATCCCTTTTTTGAATTAGCTTTCCAGTGCATCAAGAATCATCCAATTTGGAGCTCTGTGGACTGACAAATAACCAAAATACCCTCGACTGGTTAGAACCTTGTTTCAGTTTTCGACAACAGAGTTGCACTTCTATATTTCGATTTTTTGACTATGAAAATGACTGAACTGGACTTCGATGTCTTCATACCAAATGTATATGTATCTCTTAGATTAAATATGGTACAAGAATCACTTGTAGCTCAATATATAGCTAAAATACCATGATGTGTCAATGCTGTGAAGAAAACTTGCTTTCTTTTGTTCTTGATTGCATATCATCTTTGCACTTCATGTCTTCTTTAAATAATCATCTAATTATCTTCTCAATTCACTCCAATTGATGATAGAATCATTAAACCTACAAAAACATGAAGTTTTCACCATAAAAATCCATATAAATGTAATTTTTATACTTTAAACCACAAAATATATATTTTCACTAAAATCCTAATTAATTAGCTAAAAACATGACTAAAACACACCAAAACTAACTAATAAAACACACTTAAAAGCACGTAAAATATATACTTATCACATGCTAGTTTTCCTTGAAAAAATTCAATTTATGGGACTGAAATGGTTGAACCACATGGCTGTTAACCTGTCAATTGAAATGCTTTTAGGTTCTTGTTGAAACAAAAGTTTATTGGAAGGTTTTGCTGAATTTTGGGAAGTTCTGACCTCATTCCAATATTCAAATGAGTATATGTCAGATTTGGTTGATAATTTGATAGATTGAATGAAAATCTTGGAAGATATATGGTTGGAATTTCAGTTTTGAGAATCATATGACTGGTGTGTTTCCTTAGGCTTAGCTTCCATCTTGTGAACTGAAGTTTCTACGAATATTGGTTAAAATTACCCTATGGTGCTCTATTTTGCTCTATATATTATGCTTACTTTGATTTAAGAAGAAATGTCCAGTTTCGGAAAAGAAACTTGGGGCTAGTTGAGCTTACAAGCCTGTTTTGAATAAGTTTAGGATAGTTTGACAATTTGAGTTGTTATTCTAGAAATTTTAGGAGATTTTAATTAAAACTTCGAACTAAGAATAGCCTATAAGTATAATGGTAAAATGTAGGTTGGACTTTAGGAGGTTTGAACCAAGGAAATAGTGAACTTTGGACAAAAAACGTGGAACATGAACAATCCTAATTTAGTACTTCGATTCTAGCTTTTAACTTTAAATTTCTAAGGTAAAAACCAACCAAAACTGATCAAACTCCTCTAATTTATATTATAAAAGTCTTATCTATACTCATCCAAAAATCTAGGGTAAAATCAAGGAAATTCATAAGATCCCTAAACTACCAAATCCTAGAAAACTTACTTTACACCTCGATTCTAAATGATCTCAAAACCTAAATCCCAACTTTTATTGCCATATAATCACCTTAAACATCTTGAATTACATACACACACACATATACTTTAGTCAAAATAATCATGTGAGCCTTAACTTCATCATTTGAGGAATTAATAAGTCTATAAATATCTTAGGAGCCGAGGGAGTTTCGACGGAGGATCCAAGTATCGAGGTGTGAACTCAGAATATTTTAAGTGAGTGTTTCTGCATTTGTGTATTTAAATTGCTTGTGTGGTTATATGATAATGCCAGTGCTCTATCATAATGAGTTAACTGTTCCTTGGTTTTTAAGTCGGGAGTGTACTTTATCACGCTCGACTTAACTTAAGTTTGAAAGTTGATAATTGACTAAGTGTAATTGTAAGTGTGCACGACTATAAACCGTGTGTGTACTTTACCACACCGGCTGAACTGGGCCCTAAAATTCTCTGTTCAATGGACTATTCAAACCAGTAAAGGGGTTGGTCGGATAGGATGGTAGCTTTGGGTAAGTGTATTGGTATACCCAAGTACTACCATGAAGTAGCAGAATACTGATATAGCCATCTAAGTGAGGGAAGTGTTTAATATTTAGAGGTAATAAGAGGAGGTACGGTGGAGTGTGTAGCATATTGAAGTGGCTCTAATACGAGCATTGTATCCTTTTAACAGTGATTACTCAGTGAAGTGTTTCCTTATTTGTTTAATTTTACTAATTGTTTAAGTGTTAAATTGATTGTTGCTTGTGTAGAACCTTGTTAGGTTTTGCTCGACCCATTACAGTAGTCTTGACCTACTCCTTTACCACCTCCACCACCTCCCTTTAAGTCTAAGTGGCAAGAGATTTTAAACGCTATATGTTGTATGGAGACAAGGGTAATGGGGAGGATCAACCAAAATGAGCACCATATGACAGAGCGGTTGGAGAGGCATGATAGAATTCTTTGCGATTTGGAGGACCATTTCCAAATTCACCGTTCACCTACACCAACTCCGACTTAGATTCTTGGCGAGGGGCACACTACAACCATGCCTGAACCAAGAGGTGAAGATGATCTAGGAGATCCTGAAGAAGCACCTGTGAAAAGTGGACATGAAGAACCTTCGGGATTTGGCTACCCTAAAATCTAGTGTCTTGTGTCATTTATCTTTTTTTTACCTCACGCCCCTTCTGCAATGTATCTTCCCCTGCAGTTTAAGTAGATTTTAGGATGCTCGTAATGATAATTTGGATCTCTACATCACTTTAGGGGAGTACTAGTTTCTTTTCCATTCCTTCACATTGAGGACAATTCAAATATTAAGTGTGGGGGATGGGTGTAGCTTATATTTGCTTGTTTTGTGGTTGCTAGTGCATGTTATGTGACGACTCCACCTCCTCCTACGGCGTACCCCAGGGTTTGGCGGACCACCTGTCCAACTCTTGCCAGGACTTACTTACTCATTTCAAATAAAATAGTTTACAACCTCAAGAATAAATGAAATAATAGTTCCCAAGTATAACAAAAGATTTGAGTTCCAGATATCAATCCTAATCGAGCACTAGTACGCGTACAATTGCCAAAAATTCAAAAACTAGCTAGTCTGTACCAGTCTCACGCCCTCGCTCGTGCCCCCTGTAAGGAAAACAAATTTAACGGAATGAAGTGAGCTAAAACTCAGTGAGGTTCCAAATAGCAAGTTGTCCATTATTTAAAAGTGCAAGTATCAAAGTAGTAAAGTAGCGAGCATAACAAGTCAAGAATTGGACCCAAGTAGCAAGTTGGCCATATGTAAAACTTGAACTCTTGAAATGAGTGAGTGTAAAAGTTTTTAAAAAGAAACAATAACACGACAAGTAATAATCATTTCAAAGTATAAGAATACGGATGGCTCTCAAGAGCCAAATTCCCGTTGCTTTACCAAAGCTTGATCAAGTAGTAGTTAACACTCCGTCAACTTTCAAGTAAAGTAACTAGTCTAGTAGAGCACCACTTAACTACTGTCTTCGTCTACCATTCAAACCCCCTACCGGGCTCAAAATCCTCAATAAACACGGGTGATAATACTCGAGCATACAGATTAGTCGAGGAGATAATACTTCACTCGACAAAACAAGAGACCCAGGGTTCGTTACCTAATCGACCAAGCCCTTGCCGGCTCGACTCGAGTAACTAGTCACAGGGTTTTTGGAATTCCTGGGAGTGCGCGTATCATACACAAGTATCTCAAGTCAATTGCAACAAATAAACAAGTATGTATCACATTAGGGCAAGTGCGATAAAGTACACCCTTACCCGACCAAACCAATCAAATATCAAGTATCAAATTCAATCATGTATTTGGAAGCACTCACCAAAGACTTAGTGCTTGTCAAAATCACGCTCAGGTACAACTCCTTGGTTGGAGTCCAAATCTGCGATAAAATATCATTTACTAGTTTAAAATCCACTAGGGTTCGAAACATAGGAGTTTTGCTTCAAGAAAATCAAGTAAATGAAGCTTGTTTAAGTAGTAGTCATATGGTTTATCAAACTCGAGAAAATTCATGCTCGCTCTTTTAGTTTCGATAAAGAAGTGATTCATATTTTTTAAGTCGCACTTGGTATAAAAGATCGAGAAAATCGTATTTTCAAGGGTTATTACTTTTCAAGGGCATGAGTTCTGGCAAAATTTCAACTTATATACCTCTACTAAAGAAAACTCGAATACCTTAGATGATCCAAGTTCAATTCGACGTCAAATCCTCGCGCAAGTCGTGAGTACATATGCCTAACCCTCGAGTGACAATTTGGGCAGCGTGCCCTTTGTATTTAGCTATTTTCCAGCCACTTAGGGTTTCATTTCTTTCCTCAACTCAGCCCAAATTCAATATATAAGCAAGCTTAACAAGATAGCTCTTCAACTAGGCTTAATATCATCCAAAGACAAGTCAATTCTAGCAATGAAACCATCAAGATCAAAGCTGGAAACCAGTTTTAAAGAAGAAATTATAAATGACAGATTTGTCATCCTTCGGTGTTTTGGTCATAACTGTAGCTAGGTATATCGGATCGAGGTAAATTTTATGGTGTTTTGAAGCTAAGACATAGATTTACATTTATTATGAAGACCTCCAAAGCCAAATCATGCATTTTCATGGTCAAAAATTGAAATATCAGAGAAAACAGAAAGTTGTCAGTTAAACAGGACATTTGGACAGTCAGGGGTATTTTAGTTATTTCACAAGATACAGTGCTCCGATTGAGCTAAAATTTTCTGGGTAGAAATTTAACTCAAATCCCTATAACTTTCATGTTTTGAGCAAGAACTGATTTGGCCTTTATCATAGACGAATATGCAGTTCAAGTTGATTCCAAAAACAGGGGCAGAACCTATCAAATGCTGGAAATTCAACTTTTAATTCTACAAAGTCACAATCAAGCCCATAATCCCTTCACAAGTTCCGTTTCCTAGCTTAATAACACCATTTGATAGTTAAAAAACATAATCATGGCTGAAAAATATAAAACTCTAGCTGAAATTTTCTCTACACAACCCAAAACTAGAAAATCATCTATCATATGCCAAGATTAAAAGCTTCTATAGCATATTTAGTAAGATTAAGAAAGAGAGAGAGAGTGGATCATCTTATACCTTCCAATACTTGTTGCTAAGTGAAGAACCAAGCTATTTCTCCCAAAACTTTCACCACACTAACAATCTTAACTTTCATTAAGATTTAGAAAGGTCCAATCTTAACTAACAAACACGTTATGAGGGTTTCTTTAAATTAGATCGTATGTTTTCCTGACATAAACCCAATTATGCCAGTTGCTACCGGGACAGAGATAATTGACAATTACGGATTTAACTACTCCCAATTAGCAAATAGCCTACGTGAATAATTAAATATTGCGCATCTATTCAATTATACACAATAGCTATAACAACAATTAAAAGCAGAAAACATACGAATACCAATAAATGGAGGAAACAGTTAAAATAATTTAGATCTCACAGTAATTGTTGAACCGAATCTTCAGTTGTCCCTTTGACTAGAAAATGGAGATTTAGCTACGCATCCTAGAAGAAATTTCACCAGACTCCATGGAATCTGGTTGCAAATTGGTTTTTCTCTAAAACTAATTAAAACAAGCCGAATTAGCCCAAATAAGTGACGGCTCTCTTTTTGCTTCCCTTGCGGCCGAAACTAATCAAATCTTCTCATGAGATTGTTGCTGGCCAAACTCTTGATTACGCAGGAATCCGACTTTTCCTTATTCTTTTTGTTTCCTAATGGAAGTCTACTACCAAATAAAACTATTCTCCTAAATAGAAAAATAAACCACAAAACAAAGTATTTCAAGTTTCCTAATTCAACCATAAGACTAATAATTAGAATTCAAGTCTTCCAAATCTTCCTCTAAAGCTGCCCAAAGTTTGAATCAAACTTGGAAATCGGTTTCGAACGTGTCACCATCAAATTAATTGGAAGATTGCTCCTTTTTGTCACGTTTTGCTCTTTTTCCTACAATTTAGCACCATTAACCAAATATAAGTAGAATCCATCAATTAACGCAATATTTGGCTAAAATCAAGGGAAGAATAATTATAAATTCAGCAACAAATTATGACCTATCATAGTTTTAGTTTAGTTTTCATTTCTATTGAAGAACTTGAAGAACTCTTGATGTATTACAGGATTTTTTATGGAAATGAAGATGATGGAGCTTGAAGATCATGTTTTTTCATTTGAAAGAGCATTTCTTCCTCTTTACCTTCTTTATTTGTCTCATTAATGCTTTGTTACATTATAGATATGAGTCTTATTGTTAAATCTACCATGTCTAGCTAATTCTTCTTGTTCTAGGGATAGATGAAGCTATTTGTGCCTTGACTATGGTTGAATAAAGTTGATTATTGTTAGATCTTGTACTTGTTAGTTCATTTGTTCATGCTTTAACACTTGGGAATGCTTGTGATAAGAGTATATTTTACGTGTTTTTAGTATGTTTTATTGGTTAGTTTTGGTGTGTTTTATTTAGTTTTAGAGCTAATTAACTAGGATTTCAGTGAAAATGTACATTTTGTGGTTTAAGTAATAAACATTACATTTTTATGGATTTTAATGGTGAAAACTTCATGTTTTTGTAAGTTTAATGATTCAATTATCAAATGGCGTGAATTGGATGATTATTGATGATTTGAAGTGGTTTAAAGAAGAAATGAAATGCAAAACATTCAAAGGAAGAAATGCAAGTGAATACAGTTTTGACACATTATAATATTTCAGCTATATTTTGAGTTAAAGCATCATATTGAGGTGATTCTTATACCATTCTAAAGCTAAGAGATACATCTACATTTGGTATAAAGACATCGAAATCAAGTTTAGTCATTTTCCTTGTCAAAAAGTCAAAATACAAAAATGCATGTGAATGGTCGAAAACTGAAACAGAGCTCTGACCAGTTGCGGGTATTTTGGTCATTGGAGCTCCAAATTGGATGATTCTTGAAGCATTAGAAAGTTAAATCAAAGGGTTACAACTTTCATGTTTTGTACAAGAGTTAGTTCAGCCTCCATCATTAAGAAAATAGTAGATAAATTGATATCAAATTCACAGAAGTGAATACGCGACCCTTGATTACGTCAGCTGAAGTCGCGTATTCCAAGGTGGCGTATTCTCACCTCATTTCTACAACTTTGTTAGTCACTTGCTCTGTTTTCACACTACTTTCCAGTTCTACTCCTGACATGAATTTCACCCGCACATGTTCAAGGGACCTTTTGGAACAAAAAAGGAGATTTATGTCTTGTCTAAAAATCACTTTTTAACTCTCTTAACACGAGGGATGTAAGAATAAATAAAAAGGGAGAATAGGACATTTTTAGAAGTCGTTATAATTAGATTTTAGCATTAGAACATAGTGGTTAGTCTTGTTTTGTTCTCTCTAATTAGAACTTTTGTGAGAACAAGTGGAGACTTCATTGTACAACTCATTTGTTTAAAAAATAGAAGATCATTGGGAACTTCTTCACTAATCTTGGCTTAGCTTTCTTTATCTATCTTTTACTTGTGATTCAATGTGTGTTCATGCAATGAAGCAATGTTCTTTCTTGTCATACATTATATGAGAAGCTTAGTTTCTAAATCTAGGGAGTAGATGAAACTTATGACTACTTGATATGAACAGAATATGATTTACACTTGTTACATCTTATATTAACTTGTCTATTTATGCACGCTTATAACTTGTTGTTGCTTGATCACCAATAGCAAGTTTTTAGTTGTTATTATTCAATAAAAGTTGGTAATAATGATGGAGCAACATAAATAGAACTTGAGTAGTATTCTCATGAGAATAGAGATACACTTAAGTGGATTAAACTTGCATTTTCATGAAGGAAACAAGAGTAGATCTAGTTATTAATCATGAGAATAAGGAAAACTAATCTATTTTAGACCATTTTATCATGAGAATGAGATTTGGTAATATTGAAAATGAATTCCTAATTAAACAAGAGTTGTAACAAGAGGTAAATCTATTTATTTGTATCTTTGATGCCATAAATTGAATCTATATCCCTAGACTCAAGTATTTAGTGAATTTTCACCATTGTTACCTTGTAAATATCTAGTTAAGATTAGTTAGATAGTAGTAATTACAACTTCTCTTGCTTAAGTTGATTATTAGTCTAAATAATAGAGTAAGTAAGGACCTAGTACTTGCAAAGTTGCTCACTATGGGATCGACCCAATATATACCCTAAACTACTATTTTGACATGTATGCTTGCAGTAAAACGGGTGTAATTCGGAATTAAACTTGTACTTATATAAAAAATCCGTCAAATTTCTGGCGTCGTTGCCGAGGAGCGGCAATATTAGGGCCTAACAAGGTTTATTAATTTAGACATTCTCTATATTAGTTAGTTAAACGTTGCTTCTAGTTAAGTTAGAATTTTTATTAGTTTTTGTAAATTAATTACTACATAATCTCTTTTATTTTTGTTTGTAGTGTATGAACGGGATTTTACAGATAGTCGCACCTTTTGATCCGAAAATTGAAAAGACATTATGTATACAAAGAAGGCGTACACCACAACAATAAGAAGAAGAGGTTTGACAACAAATAGAGGGAATCGCGATAGAGCGACCTTTTAAAGTAGAAATCACTAAAAACGAAGCAAATAAGCGAGTTCTTAGGGATTTTGCTCTACCGGGAACCCAAGGATCTCAAACAAGTATAGCATGATCGACGATAAATGCAAATAATTTTGAAATTGAACCATCATTAATCCAAATGGTGCAACAATTTCAATTTGGAGGTAATGCCGTAGAGGATCCAAATGCACACTTAGCCACATTTTTGGAGATATGTGATACAATCAAAATGAATGTAGTTAGTGAGGATACTATAAAGCTAAGGTTGTTCCCATTTTCATTGAGGGACAAGGCTAAAATTTGGTTGTATTCTCATACCCCTAATACTTTCACTGCTTGGGATGATTTGTCTAGATCATTTTTGAATAAGTATTTTCCACCAAGCAAAACGACTAAACTTAGAATGGATATTACTAGTTTTAGTCAATTGGATGATGAATCATTATCTAAAACATGGGACAAGTTTAGAGATTTGTTTCGAAAATGTCCACACCATGGGCTTCTCAATTGGCTAATTGTACAAAACTTCTATAATGGTTTATCCTTTTCTAATAAAATAACTATTCATGCAGTCACAGGTGGAGTTTTGATGGCAAAATCACCCCAAGAACCTCAAGATTTGATAAAGAAAATGGTGGCAAACAATTATCAATGGGTTAATGAAAGAGGTAATCCAAGGCGCCAAACAGGTATGATTGAAATTGATACCATTAATATGCTTTGTACTGAAATGAGCAATATGATGAAGATGTTGAATAGATAAGTCGGATATGGTACAAGTTCATCTAATGTACATGTGGTTTGTTGTTCCATGTTCTAAGGTGATTATGATACTAACGAGTGTATTAATCTTGAGTAGACTCAATTTGTTAATAATTACAATAGAAATGCTCAAAACAACCCATACTCGAATACATACAATTCGGGGTAGAGAAATCATCCAAATATTGGGTGGAAAGATCAAGACAATCCACAAAGGCCAGTTAATCCGTTGGGATTCCAACCAAGACAATCACAGACGAATATTAAATCGAATTTGGAGATTGCGGTGGAAAAATTGGCAAAGGGTACCTCGGAGAGGTTCGAGCAACTACAGGGGCGATTGGACCAATTGACCGATATGTATAGAAATATGAAGGTTCAAATTGATCAATTTGCCAATTCAATCAACAATAGAAATCATGGAGAATTGCCTAGTAAAATCAAAATCAACTCGAGAGGGCATGTCAAAGCTATCACGCTTAGAAGTGGTAAAATGGTTAAGAGACCTAACTCTGGTAATTCAAGTAGTGATAAAGATAAGGAGCAAGAAATTGAAGGAGTGAAAGAAAGCCAAAATGATCATGTTGTCATTGATATAGATGTATCTCCTCCCAATTTAAATTCTAATGTGATTCCTTTTCCTCACAAGTTAGAGAAAGATGGGAAGGATCGGGAGTTTGAGAAGTTCCTCAAGATTTTTAAACAATTGCACATTAACATTCTTTTCATTGATGCTATCACACAGACTCCCTCTCATGCGCATTTCTTGAAGTATATCATGTCAAAGAAGAGGAAATTATATATAATGAGATGACAGCATTAACTGAAGAGTGTAGTGCATTGATTAAGAACAAACTCCCTCCTAAATTGAAAGATTCGGGAAGCTTTTCTATTCCTTGTACTATTGGTCAGTTGCATTTATCTAACGTTTTATGTGATTTAGGTGCAAGTGTGTCACTTATGCCTCTATCGGTTATTCGGAGGTTGGGATTTCAAGAGTTAAAAGCTACCAATATCACTTAGCAATTGGCAGATCGGTCAATTATACATCCAATTGGTATTTTAGAAAATGTGCTTATAAGGGTAAGACAATTTATTATACCTGTAGATTTTGTTATTTTAGATATTGAGAAAGATATGAAAATGTCAATTATTCTAAGAAGATCATTTTTAGCCACCGCACGAACTATAATTGATGTGAAAAAAGGTAAACTTGTATTACGGATTAATGATGAGGAATTAAAATTTAATTTGATTAATAAAGATGGGGGTATAGAACCTATTGCTCTTGCTTCTAATATGCCATGTGACGAAAGGGTTAACTAGGAAATGAATGAAGAAGTCAAATCTATAAATATTCTTGGTACTAATTTTTATGGTATAAGATCAAGGGAGGCGAGGACAAGGATAGAAGTTGGCTTAATAAATTTTCCATTCCATGAAGGAATAGGTGAAAAGTTTAGTCGAGTTGAAAAAGGCAAACAAATTCTACTCCAAGGTGAAGGCAAGTCTTTACATGACAAGTCTAATACTCCTCCTTGGCATTTGAGGAAGTTGGACTTTAAAGATCAATGCATGGTTCATCACACGGTGGAATGGCTTGGGAGTTTTGACCTGTGGCGAGAAAATCACTCCCTAATGTTCTAAAACAAGCCAAACCTTTTGAATCGAGCCAATGACTACAAACAAAAGCGCTAGTTGGGAGGCAACCCAATGTTTTTGTTAAACATATTAATTTGGTGTGATTTCGCGTTTAACACATATATTTAAGTTATTTTGCTGTTTTTCTATTGTCAGTTTTAAAATGGAAGTGAGGATGGCCATTCGAGGTAGAAAGAGGTGAAATTTGATCAAGGAACTCAACCATTTGATTTGTGTTAAAGGTGTTTCGATCCGTTAAAAAGGGGCAAAATACATGTTTTGATCATTTTATATATGCATGAGATGATAATTTTGCCAAAAGAATGATCTAGATTGTATTTTGAGTAAAAACGGGTGCAATTCAAAATTAAACTTGTACTTATATATCAAAAAATTACACCCGTTTTACTGCAAGCACACAGGTCAAGCTAGTAGTTTAGAGTATATATCGGGTCGATCCCACAGAGAGCAACTTTGCAAGTACTGGGTTCTTACTTACTCTATTATTTAGACTAATAATCAACCTAAACAAGAGAAGTTGTAATTACTACTATCTAACTAGTCTTAACTAGATATTTACAAGGTAACAATGGTGAAAATTCACTAAATACTTGAGTCTAGGGATATAGATTCAATTTATGGCATCAAAGATACAAATAAATAGATTTACCTCTTCTTACAACTCTTGTTTAATTAGGAATTCATTTTCAATTTTACCAAATCTCATTCTCATGATGAAATGGCCTAAAATAGATTAGTTTTCCCTATTCTCATGATTAATAACTAGATCTACTCTTGTTTCCTTCATGAAATACAAGTTTAATCCTCTTAAATGTATCTCAATTCTCATGAGAATACTACTCAAGTTCTATTTATGTTGTTCCATCATTATTACCAACTTTCATTGAATAATAACAACTAAAAGTTTGCTATTGGTGATCAAGCAACAACAAATTATAAGCATGCATAAATAGACAAGTTAATACAAGGTGTAACAAGTGTAAATCATATTCTGTTCATATCAAGTAGCCATAAGTTTCATCTACTCCTTAAATCTAAAATTTAGCTAGTCATATAATAGATGACAAGAAAGAACATTGCTTCATTGCATGAACACACATTGAATCACAAGTGAAAAATAGATAAAGAAAGCTAAGCCAAGATTAGTGAAGAAGCTCCCAATGATCTTCTATTTCTTCAACAAATGAGTTGTACAATGAAGTCTCCAATTGTTCTCACAAAAGTTCTAACTAGAGAGAACAGAACAAGACTGACCACTAAATTCTAATGCAAAAATGATACGAACGGCACCAACCTTGTGATGTAACCCGTACAAAAAGGCTTGGATCTAGAAGGTAGAGACTCACGTTGAAGATGACGAACGCAGTGGATCACCTAAACCTGTTGATCACGTGGTCAACGAACCTCGGTATTTGTAGAAGATGCCACAATCTAGCGCGGTCCTAGATTAATAAGTCAATTGAATACCTAAGATACAAATCTAAGATATTCAAGGTGGTTCAATGAAGCTTTGAGAGAACTCTCAATGTAATGTTATTAATCGTAAAAAACTAAATGTGGCTCAGCGTAGGGACTAACTACGTGGCTCACTAAAGTGCTATTGGTCCTAAGGCCCACATGGCCTAGCCTCTTGACCCAAGAACTAATAACGACTAAGGTCCAAACCACAAGATAGTTGGACCTCTTTATTACACTCTACTAAACTAATAATGGCCATGGCCCAGGCGAATCACGGGCAGCTAATCCTCATGGATGGCCGATAGTTGGACCACATCTCTAGCTTCGTTGAGGCCCTCAATGGCCATTGGCTCTCCACTTGACTCACGGGCCGCACGAACCAATGTTTGTAGTGTCTCATTCAACCTCTTCGCGCGAGCTCGTGTCATAGGCCCCAATGGCACCTTCACTTGCTCCACTTGGATAGCTCTCTCGACCTCCTCATCAAAAAATCTGATCATAACTATTCTCCCTTTTTAATGATTCTTACATCCCTTGTGTTAAGAGAGTCAAAAAGTGGTTTTTGGACAAGATATAAAACTCCTTTTTTCTCCCAAAAAGTCCCTTGAACATGTGCAACCGAAATTCTTGTCAGGAGTAGAGTTGGAAAGTAGTATGAAAATAGAGCAAGTGGCTAAGTAAGTTGCAGAAATCAGGTGAGAATATGCGACCTTGGAATACGCGACTTCAGCTCGCGTATTCAAGGGTCGCATATTCACTTCTATGAATTGACATCATTTCATCTGCTATTTTCTTAATGATAGAGGCCGAACTAGCTCTTGTGAAAAACATGAAAGTTGTAACCCTTTGAGTTAGCTTTCCAATGTTTCAAGAATCATCCAATTTGGAACTTTGTGGAATGAGAAATGACCAAAATACCCTCAATATAGATCTTTCTCTTAACTTCAAAATTTTATAAGAATCACCTCAATCCGATACTTGTAAGTCAAGATATAGCCGAAATACTATAAGGTGTCAAAACTATCTTCACTTGGATTTCTTCTTTTGAATGTTTTGCATTTCATGTCTTCTTTAAACCACTTCAAATCATCCAATTTTCTTCTCAATTCATGCCATTTGATGATTGAATCATTAAACCTACAAAAACATGAAGTTTTCCCCATTAAAATCCATAAAAATGCAATTTTTACCACATAAACTACAAAATGTATATTTTCACTAAAATTCTAGTTAATTAGCTCTAAAACTAAATAAAACACATCAAAACTAACTTATAAAACATATTAAAAAACACGTAAAATATACTCTTATCAAACTCTCCCACACTTGAACCATTGCTTGTCCTCCAGCAATAAGAAATACCAACCAACAATGATCCCTAAATTTTTAAAATAAACATATGTGTACCATTCAACTTCATTTCCTCAAAACAAGGTAAATAACCATTATGCAATCACTCAATTAAGTTCAAGTACTCATAATATCAAGTAATGGAGAACCAATTATACCATAATTTTAACTAGTTCAACTGAATTTCTCATCCTTACCCAAAATTTCACAAGCAAGTAACTCATATGGTCAATAAAAATGTTGCCTAATCCCATAATCATCTTCTTATTCAAATTTAAAGAGGGATTTACTCATATACCATAGCTAAATATTACTCAAGTTGTATAAGTGCCTTTTGACACGAAGATCGACATTTTTAGACAAAGATCGTCGGTTACTCAACACTTCACATACTCAAGTTGCCTCGCATACTCTTAATTCAAGTACCATTTTATGCTAAAGTTGACATTTTTAGATGAAAACTCCCGATTACTAAGTACAAGAACAATTGGAATAGAACAACTTTTATTCTCTCTCTCTTTTTTTTTAGTGAAGAAATAATAAACATTGAGAAGAGTATTGCACTTATTGACATATTTATCACTTAACTATATAAAATCAAGTAACGAGAAGAAATTTAATCAAACATGCAAAATGTAGGCATAATTTTCTCTACTTTACAAGATATACTTCCCTATAATTGCAATAATTATAATCACATAGTAATCATTTTCAAGTTAAACGAGAAAAGAAGTATTCAAGTCACTTATATTTATCTCAAAAATAGAAAGAATTTGAGTTACTAAAGGTATGAAACTTGTTGTTCTTTGGATAAAATTGAAAAAAATTTGAAACTTTTTAGGGCAATTTTGCAAATTTGGATAAGATTTTGAAAAAATTTTGGCAGAATTTTCCCTTAAAATTGGACGAAACTCCCTGCCAGCAAACTCAAGATTAACAACATTCAAGTGTAATTCATATTCCAACATCAAGTCCAATCAATAAACACAAAAATACTACAAGTACCACACATTTCCTCCCCTATACTTAAAATACACATTGTCCTCAATGTGTAGGGAAAGAAAAACAACAAAAGATAGAAAGAAGTACTCCCTAGTGCAATGGCTGAGATCCAGATCAACCATGAATCACGAACCTTCGCCAAAAACACAAATATCTAGTAACACTGTCCAAAAGATAAAATGTAAAAGGAAAAGTGCAAGTTAGACATCCTACAAACAAAAGATTAAGAACGACAAGAAAACCAAGAAACAAAAACAAGAGCCATCCTAGAGGTGCAGCTTCAATCATTGGCTTCATCTTTCATCGCCGTCATGAGGTGAAAGAATGCCTAGATGATATTCAATCCATTCCAAACGAGTGTCCATCCGTCCCAACCAATATTCGATATCATCCAAGCGAGTAAAGCGCCGCTACCAATTTGATTATTGTGGTGGAGGAGAAGGTGCAGCAGTAGAAGGTTCGGCTTCCTCTCGGCCATGACGTGCCTTTTGTCTCCTTTCTCAAGTAGGTTGATAAATGTTCTCCGTATCAATGCCCATATGATGAAGTGAAGAAACCGATAACCCGATTTTAGGCTTAACAAACTCGCGAGTTACACCCTGCAAGTTAACGGCTTGACGCTCGAACACCAGAAAGAGAAGACGAGAAAATGTCAACTTGAACGAAGGGGTCCGCCGCCTCGCCGTAGACCTTCTGTAACTAATGATGATATTCAGCAATGGAATTCGAGTGTAGGAGGACTCCCGATTATAAAACATATAATCAAGAAAATAAATGTCACTTTTTCGGATCTCCATATGGCTAGTCTTTTGGGTATGACATTATACGCCATTATATAGATAATGAGGCGATAGCGAGGTTCAAAGAAACTTGCCACCATCGTCTCCTTCCTTGAAGATCGAAAAGGTTGATACTCAAGATCAAACCTATTCATGGCGTGCGATGGATCCTATCGCTTATTGGGTGCGAAAAAACCCTTCTTCAGATCAACCGTCCGACCTTGATTGTTACAACCCAAAATAGCAGCTAAATGCTCCTATAATAAAGAAATGCGCCTCCCACGCATCCACGATTCCATCAAGTCGCTATTGTGACGTGTTTTGTTATCAATATTAGAGCAGAACTCGCGCACCAAGTTCAGATAGTAGTGAGTTGGCAATGTGAGAATCGGCGCCCAACGAAGTTGGTTAAAGGCTTCCAAGATACGATAGACCATTTTAATTTCCGGACTCAAAAGCATCTCAAAGAGAAACTCCAAATTAGCGTGCGCTTCATGCCACTCTTAATTCGGACAACTTGTGAACTTGGCACTATCAAAGACAGTAATTTCGGTACTATGAAAAATGCCCTCCCCTTGTCATCTCCTCATCGATTGGGGTGAAGGTAACCTTTCTTCTTCACTTTCTTCAATATCTTCACTCACTTCCATTTCGTCATTACTAGAGGATGAATAGTTAACTTGTTGCTTTTCTCTTACCATGGTACCTAAGAAAAGAAATTTAATTATCTACATATACTAAGACATATTTCGTAGATTTGACCATAAATAATCACAATTGACTCAAATAACCACAAACACATATCTCCATATCATTTTTTTTATCAAATAATTTTATTTATTTTGGAAAGTTCATGCGTACAATCACGTGGTCTAGCATCGCCTCCTGCAGAAGCTAGGGAATCCTAGTCTATCCAGATGTATTTCACCACGAACCAAGGGAGGTACCATGTCAAAGGAGGTAAACACAGAGTCCGCTCCGCTGACTGCCTCCAATTTGGCCAGCCTATCTGAAGGCTTGTTAGCCTCTCTATAGCAATGTGTAATCGACCGGAACAGCCGCCTATGCCGCATCAGATCCTCCACTTCCCTCTGCATCCACCAAGGACATGCCTAAGCGCCAGATATGATTCGAACCAAGGATAACGAGTCCATCTCTAGATGCAACTCTAAATACCCCCTAGCAATGCACTGTTGCACCCCATGAGCTAACGCCTTCAACTCTGCGTGGAGGCTTGTCATGACCCCCAAGAAACACGAAAATGCCAGAACAAAATCTCCCTGAGAATCCCGAAGCACTCCCCCGCCTCCATTCACCCCTGGATTCCCCAGAGAACACCCATCAGTATTGAGCTTATATCCCCCACCCGAGGTCATCCACTTAACCTGCAGAACGGTGACTGCTGTCGGACGAGCCACTAGGGCTGAGTGCAACCTTTCCCACGAGCCACCTGGCCACGCTATAGTTGGGAATTGAACCTCGAGTAACTCCCGCATCCTGACCAAGGCACGGCCTACCACACCTCCTCCTGTTGTCCTTCCCCCATTCATTAGCGCCCTATTTCTTGCACACCACAATTCCCAACAGATGACCGAAGGGAGCACACGATACACAAAGGACACATACCGCTGCTGTGCCGGCCGCCTCCACCACGACATTGCCATGTAACGGACCGAGCTGATACGGTCCGAAGCCCCCTCTTGAATCTCAAAGATCCTCCATACCTGCCGGGCGGTATCCCCCGTGCAAAAGAGGTGATTCAAGTGTTCCTCCTGGGGAGTCGTGCAGCAAAAGCATCGAGATGGCCCGTGGATACCCAACCGTCGCAACTGGTCCACTAGAGGCAACCTACTCGATAGAAAGCGGAGCATAAAGAACGAAATCGTGATAGGCAGAGACTCATGCCAAACGGAGGCGGTCCCAAATGATCTATGCGAGTGGCCCCGAACGACCGCCATGGCCGAAGAAACTGTGAACTCCCTACTGGGGGTTAAACTCCAAACCATCCTGTCCTACCTCAGCAGGGGTGGCGGCCTACAGGACATAACCAACCGCACAAGCTTCGGTTGCAACACCTGTGAAAGAGATCGGCCGTCCCACTCCCCTCCCGTCACAAAATCCGTGACTCGATGATCCTGAAATTCCTCCACACTTCTGCAAAGCGGGCCACACCCCAACCAGTTATCGTGCCAGAAGTCCATAGCTCCTGCCCTTACAATCCACCCCATGTGACCCTCCGTGATCCCCTAGACCTCATACATCCGTCTCCAAGTGGAGGAAGGACCTAATCTCCCCTCTGCCAAACAAGGATGCCTACCCCTACAGTATTTGAAAGCCATGAACGAAGCCCAGAGGGAGAGCCCCTGCCTAAACTTCCACCACAACTTCATGGAAAAGGCCTGGAACACTGCCGACAAGCGCCAGAGGCCCAGACCCCCTTCTTCTTGCGGCCGACACAAAGCCTCCCACTTCATCCAATGAAACCGTGAACCATGCTCCGACTTGCCCCATAAAAAAGCTGCCATAGATCTCTCCAGCTCCCACAGGACCCCGTTGGGGGGTGCCGCTGCTGCCAATAGGTGTATTGGCATGGAGGATAGAACGTGCTTGAGAAAGACCACCCTCCCCCCTGGCGATAGGATACGGTGCTTCCAAGATAGGATCCTGTGAACCACACTCTTACACAGCTCCACAAAGTGCTCATTCTTCCGTCTGCCAACACTAATGGACACCCGAGGTACCTGACTGGGAACTCCCGCTTCCGAACCCTGTCACCTGCTCAATAATCCTACATCGGTGTGACCCCAGTCGTGGGTGCACTAAGAAACAACTTTTCTGTTGGTTAATCTTCTGTCCCGACACTGCACAGTATCCCTTTAGAGCCCCCATAATAGATCGATGACCACATCACCCGCAAAAGACAGATGAGTAATAGCCGTGCACCCAAGAGGAACCTTGAAAGGTTGGAACTGGCCTTGACCAACTAAGGCATTCAAGGCCCTAGAGAGAGCATCTGCACCGATTACGAATAAGGCCGGAGAAAGAGGATTCCCCTGCCGCAATCCCCGCATTGAGTGGAAGAAGCCCTGAGGCGCTAAGGTTGACCAAGACAGAGAACCAGACGTTTGAGACCAATCGCCATATAGCATCAATTCAAATCTCAGAAAATCCAAAACTCCTCAACACCTGCAAGAGGAAGCACCAGGACACCCTGTCATAGGCCTTCATCATGTCTAGCTTGAGGACCACATTCCCCCCACGGGATGCTTTCTCGATGTCCGTCACCAGTTCCTGCGCAAGTAGAAAATTCTCAGATATCTGATGCCCTTTAACGAACACACTCTATTGGGGAGAGATGAGCTAGTTGACCCGAAAGAATCCGAGAAATCACTTTATTGATAAAGTTACACAGGCTAATTGGTTGGAACTACGTGAAATCCTGAGGCGCGGGCACCTTAGGAATCAGGACTATGGACGTTGCGGTAATACTACGGGGCAACTCTGCCCCAGCGAAAAAGCTCAAAATGGTCCTGTGAACATCCTCTGCCACTATTTCCCACGAAAAGGTGAAGAACCTGCCTGTAAACCCATCCGGCCCCGTACGCTCTCCCCGTCCATGGAGAATACGTCTCTTTAACCTCATCCATGGCGGGGGGTTCCATCAGTTTGGAGTTATCGAGGTCCGTCACTAGCTTGGGAATAGCGTCCAAGAACCCATACGAACAAGAAGGATCTGACTCTATCATGAAGAGCTGTTGGAAGAAGGAAACCGCCTCCTTACCAATGAGCTCTTCAGACTCCACCCACTCTCCATTGGAGGCTCGAATCCGATGAATAATCGATCTGCACCTGCGCTCTGCCACCACCGCGTGGAAAAACTTGGAATTACGATCCCCATCCCTCAGCCACTTAATCCTCGCCTTCTATCTCCAAAAACCTTCCTCAACGGCTAGCTTGTTTCTCAATCGCGCGTGGGCTTCATGCAACCGAACTAGGGCATGCTCTGACGGATCCTGCTCATGAACCACTTCTGCCTCCATCACCGCCCTCTCCGCCTCTTTTACTGCATGAAATATATCACCAAAGGCCCCCCTGGACCAGCCCTTAAGAACCTATTTGATTGCACGTAACTTAGACGCCAGCACCCCTAGGGGAGGCCCAGACGACTCGCTTGGCCACCCCTTCCGGATGACATCGAGCAACCCCTCTCTAGTGGTCCACACATTTAAGAATCGGAATGGCTTAGGCTTGTTGTCTAACCTCGTAGAAGCAGTCAGTAGTAGTGGGGCATGATCAGACGGATCTCTCGCCAAGTGCTGCACCTGAATATCAGAACCCATACGGAGCGCTTCCAAATTGAGGAGCATCCGATCTAGGCGCTTCCATATCCAGGCCCGCCCCTGTCTATTGTTACACCAGGTAAAGTTTGACCCAGCGAACCCTGCGTCGAGGACTCCAGACTCCATCATGAAATGCAAAAAATCCATCCCTTCTGACAAGCGGAATGGCCACCCCCTCGCTTCTCACCCTCATTGACTATTACATTAAAATCCCCAACTAAGAACCAAGGAACGGCGACCGGCTTGTCCGCCGCCAAGCTCACCCATAACCCCTCACGTTCTTGAACAGTGCATCTGGCATGAATGAAAGAGAAGCAACCGACAGACGGAAACAAAGGACAATGAAAATTTAACGAGACATGCTGACACGACTTGCCCACTTTGGCACAGGAAAGTGGCAATTTATAGAAAACCCAAATAGTCCCCTATTGGTTAGAGATACTAATGTCCATACCCAACTTCAGCCGAACACTATCCATATTACCTAAGGCCACCTTGGGTTCACAAATTGCCACCAATTGGAGAGAATGGATTTTAACTAGTTTTTTAAGTCGTCTTAGGTTTGGGACCCGGGTAACACCCCGTATATTCCAAAAGAACGCTTTAAACATCAGATAAGATGGAGAAAGAATTTTGTGACCCTGACTTACTTGAGCGTAAGGTACGGTCCGAGGGGAACCGAGCCGGTACACCACGTTGGTTGGGTTGCTCGGCTCCTGAGGGACTTGTTTCTGGATTCACATGACATAGGGCGTTCCCTGCAACCGAAATCGAATCAAGGTGTAGCATATCTGATATCGATGCCCTGCTTCTTAGGGGCTGTTCCGCTCCGTTACCCCGCGGAGAAACATCTCCAAACCTCTCCTGTAACTCCCGAAGATCCTCCCTAAACTCCCTGTCCACCTCCAGACTCACGCTCTGCTGCCTCTCCTTGTCTTGCCCCTCCCCCACCCTTCTCCATCTCCTGTACCTCGGCATGCACCTGCCCACCACCTACGCCTAGCGCACACTCCACCAGCTGCTTATTCTCTTGCAGACCCTCACCGTCCTCCCCTTGTCGCCCTTCCTCCATCAAGGCCCTATCCGCCATCTCTTCAAGAATACCCTCAGCAGCCTGGGCAATAGCTTCCTCCACCATCGTCTCCACAGCCTGCATGGGAAGCCCTTCCAGGAGAAGCGTGTCTTGTTGGGTCTGCTGAGCACGCACCTTCTCGGCGCCAATCTCCGCAGCCACCCCATGGTCAACCCCCAACGCTGTCAACGCCCCACCCTGCTGAACCTCCTTTGCGTGCTGCTCCTCCTGCTCCACAATCTGCCTGGGAAGGCCATCTGAGGTGAGTGACTCCTGCTGGGGCTGGGGCTGGCGCTTCTGCACTGCCACCTGTGCGTTACCCGCGGCCACTCCATGGCCATCACCCATCTGCAACAGCACCCAACCATGCTGCCCTACCTTTGCTCGCTGCTCCTCTTGCTGGGCAACCCCACAACAGATCGCCCCCTGCTCTGCTGCTTGGCCGACCCGCTTCCAGACCCTAGCGAAGCAGATGGAGCAAACCCGTCCTCGGCTGCTAGGTTCCCCCATGCAGCGCCCCGTGTCACAACTAACTTACCTTTCGGCCGAGCCTCAGAGCCTTTCTCCTATAGCCCCCTGTCCCCTGGAGCCTGCCCAGCACCCGCTACCACACACAGGTCTGGATGTCTAACCCGACAGTCCGCCTCAACATGACCCTGCCGAAAGCATCCGGTGCAATATTACGACAACGATTCTGGCTCCAGCATCTGCCAGAACCCTTTCTTCCTCCCCAGATCCAGAACCCACCCAGACCTTTCTTGGCAGTGTCCTCATCAGTTTCACTTCAACACACACTCGCGTGACACTCAGACGAGATAGCGCACTCGTAGCCGCATCCATGAATAACGGTCTCCCCAGCGGGGAAACAATGTGAAAGAGACACTCTTTGTTGAAGAGGTAGATAGGCAGCTTTGGGAGAGAGAACCAGACAGGAGCTATCGATGGTTCTTTGTCAACATGGAAGGATGGCGTCCACTTGAAGACCCGCATTGGCCGCCCCTTAACATACCAAGACTGTCGACCCCAAATTCTGTGGAAATCATGCTCAGAGTTCAGGCGTATTTGTGACGCCCCACATCTCCCTAAGGCGGACCAAAGGGTATCCGCGGACGCCTGCCCAGCTCTCGCCGGGACTCAAGCAATTCCATTCAATTTAAAACTGGACTAAACACTTCGAAGAGAACAACATGAATACAATAATGCGGAAGCGTTCAAGCTTATCAAGTCACCTAACATGTAACCATTACATCGGTAATCATAAAACATCCTAAATTCAACATACACGTCAGGGCCCAAACTATTCAAATCTACAACTTCCAAAAGTACAACCCAAACCAGGGCCTAGTCAAAATATATAGCAAGAGTCTTAACAAAAGTACAACGGATGGTTTCTCCATACTTCTCCAAGATTCGGTCCTGTTAAGGAAAACAAAACTATAGGGTGAGCTAAACGCTCGTGAGGCCAAGAACACACATACAAGCACTTTGTTCAAATAGCAATCCCAAATTTAATAAATAAAACCATGTCCCTTCAATAGTCAATCATTCAAACAGGAAAAGTAATCAGAAACAATTCAAGGATATAATAGCTCTCAGGAGCTAAGTTCCACTCGCTCTGCCGATGTCATTCGTATACCTTCCCGCATTGACCCTCCTGTCAACCGGGTCGGTATTTCCATTTCCGTAGATCACCACTTACTTCCCTCCGTCCACCGTACACCTCAAGGGCCCACAAATCATTTATAAGGCGATACTCCACGAGTATGCCGAGCAAGACCTCTCATTAGGTCAAGCTCATTTATATCTCATGGCACGCCTAAGTCCCCGACCAAGCCCATTGCTGGCTCGAGTCTAAGGTCGGCCTATGAGTTTGGGCGTCCCCCATTCATTTGAAAGTCGAGGAGGTTCACTCCAACGACATGCATTCATAACATAACATTGCATTTCATTCATTCATTCAATATATTTCATTCATTCAATACATTTCATCATTCATTTGAAATTAGAACGAGTGCGGTAAAGTACGCACCCGCCCTTAATTTTAAAACTTCCAACAAATATCACAAATAAGCAAGTATCAAAATTCACACACTTGACACTCACCGAGCAATTCAGTAAGAATTGTTTTCTGGGAGTTCAAGTGTCCACTGTGAGATCCTCTTGAAGGTCTCCTTGTGCGCCTGGCAATTAATAGTGGATAGTCACACAATTAACCCATTTATCAAGGAAGATCGTACACTAGTACAATCTAAGGATTATTTCGCAAAAAGGAACCTCAATTACACGTAAATCGAGGTTCAACTAGCCTTTTATTATGTACAACATTATTTGAGTTTTTATCATGAAAATCGAGAGCAAAACGTTTAAGGATATCAAAAGAATAAAGAGTTCTTGAAAAACTCTATTTCTTTGAAATTGGAAAATTTTCAGTTTTATTATGAATCTTTGAAAAATCGTAACTCGCTCAGTACAAGTCGAGAATTGGAAAACTTTATACCGTTGGAACCCTCTTAGAAAGTACTATAAGTTTCTAGAAGACACTTTTCCATGAATCGAAGTGAAAAGTGGTCAAAAATGAGCTTGAAGATGCAGGGTTGGTTTTCATGGCAGAATTAAGTTGGATTTCGGCCAACTTCGGAAATTCGGCACGATTCACACGATGCAAACCGGCCTCTGAAATTTTCAGCTCAATTAGTGTTACAAGTGAGGTTTATAACAAAACAAGTGGATCAAGAATCGGAGTTTCGAGTACTGAGATACGGTAGCCCGAAGTTGAGGAAGATTCAAGACTGAAGAAGAGTTTCCAGTTTTGAACCTCCAACACTAGGAATTTAATTCGGTATCGAAACGAACTTGAATTGGTGCCAAAATTGGCAGTATTTTACTTCTTTATGCAAGGTATTTCCCTATCAAATTTCAGGGAAAAATACCCTCGGGAAGATAGTTAATTAGTCAACCAAAGTTCAGGAAAAATTCTAAGGCAATCTGCCTTGTGACTTTCATATCCCAAGTTCAAATCGTTTAACCAAGAAAACTATCCAACCATGGTTCATTTGTGAAACAAAGGTCTAAGACACATCCATGATACCTTTGGTAAGTGATGAGCATCAAAACTTCAATTAATAAAATCATTCCCAAGTTTTTTCCCAAATCAGTGCAAATACTATGTTTTTCCAGAACAGGGCAGTCCTCTTGTTTTAGTCACAACTCAATCAATTTAACTCGGAATGAGGCATGGTTTACTGCGTTAGAAAATACATTCATGGGACTAAAAGTTCAAAGAAGGATATGTTCTGAAATTCGGCAAGTAACCAGCTCAAAATTGAGCCTCAAGTTGCTGCCTCTACAAGCCATTCCAGCAAATCCGAGAGACAGGACAGCTAACTTAAAACATTTGGTTCGGATCACTCACAAAGAATCAGAACGTACATTTTATCTCAAATTAAATCTAGGAATGTCTAGTTTCAAACGCCACTGACGGCACTTGATTTCGACACCCGACGACAGAGTTATGGCCAAATTACGACCACTGGACAGGTTTACCGGAAAATAATTTTCCAGCATGCCTAGTTCACGAATAAATTCATTTGCCCATCCAAACGTTAATGTTTTCCAACGAAACTTTCTACACATATAATATAACATATACACATCAGGATCATGCCAATAAATCACCAAAAATGGGCCTTATCATGGCCGAACAAAACAGGGGCAGATTCAGCAAATTTCTGGTCATGACCTCTACTTGAATTTCCAACAATAACACTCCATAAATCCATCATTATAACCATTAAACTACCATTAAATCCAACATTGATCCTCAAATCAGCAACAACAACCCAAGTGTGGGAATACAAAGAGCCCACTAGAACATTACACAACCATATCAAGCTAACCAAATGCATGCATGAACTTAACAAGGTAAGATAGCTTCCAAACTTCAAGTTTCCAAGAGTGGATCATCACTTACTTTGGTTTGATGTTCAAGCAGAATTTTCAGCCCTCTTTTACCCCAGAAAAACCGTGATTTTCAGCCCTTGTTTGCAGCTCAAAATGATCCTCAAGTATCAAGCTAAGTGTGGTGCAAGTTTGGTTGAATTTGGAGATGATTTGGGGTTGGTTTGAGTGAGATTTATGAGCTGAAATTTTGAAGCAAGGGAGTTAGAGAGAGGGGAGGGCTGGTCGGCAATGAGGAGAGAGAAGATGAGAGTGATCTGATTTCTTTTAGCTTCCAAGAGAAGGTGAAATAAGTGGTGTAAATTCACCCAAAAGTCAACTCTCATTAGGGGCCGTTTGGCGCGATTGCGGCTCGATTTTCTCGCGCGTTTGGTTCACTAGTGCACTAAACCTCCAATACATTTATATTCATGTAAGTGTTATTCACTCTTAATTGTCCCGATATAAGGGTCTAAAGTCCCTCAAATAACGTCGCGCGTGTGAAAACGCGTACCGTCAATTTTAACGCTATAACGCGAAACTTCCAATAAATTCTTATAACGATTGCACTACTAACTATCACTTGAGTATTTACTCATAAGATTACCTATTTTAGGACCATAGTACAAGTCTCCAATATTCCAAGCTTATTGTGCTACTACGCGGATAAAATCTCCAAGTACTATTCACTATTTTTACTAAACGCGCTCCAGGAAATTAATTTTTGAAACGAATCATTTTAAAAATATAACGAAGTTATATTACCATGTATTTAGGTCTAATAAGACTAGAAAATATTCCTCGTGGCAAAAATCCAATTAAATAATTTATTAAGCCATAAATTAGGCATAAAATAATAGTTTTTACGGGTCCTCACAGTATTATCACGTGTCGGTGATCCAACAGACCCACCGAGAAAGCAGCCTTCAAATCGAAAGTGGTGAAGAAGTTTCGGACCTCCTCCATAGCCGGGCGCCCCCTGGCGAACTTACCAACCAATGCAAGATGAAACGGCGCTGCGGCCCTTGCCAAGTCTGACAAGGAAAACACAACAGTAGGCTCGCCTCTCTTGGTCGTTTTGTCCGCCTGGACAGTGCTCCCAACCTGTGCCCCTGCTGAGAATAATGACGAAAATGACTTGGAATGGAAGGAAGGGAAGGACGCTTGCACCTCAGCCAGCGGCGGAGGGGCCGCCATGGCTACAACCCTACCAGACCCTAGCGAAGAAGACGGAAAGTAATTTGCTCCCTAGCGAAGAAGACGGAAACCCTATTTGGGAAACCCTTGCAATCATATCCTAAACAACCACTATTATAACGTACGAGATGTGACATAAAAAGTGCCAAAAATTGCCAAAATATCCAATTTATCAAAATAGGTAACAAATATGTCCAAATTAATGAAATTAGCAATAATCATGATTATGGCAATCTTTAATTAGCAACAATAATGCACATTTAGCCATAAACATGGTTAAGCAAACATTATCCTATTAATTCACAAAATTTATCAAAATTATACCCTATGCACAATGTACATGCCAAAACATTATCACTCAACTATATGCAGCCATAATTAATAATCAAAATGGCCCAAATATCGATTTAAACTATGTTTTCATTTTTTTTCAAATATAGCAATATTAAAATTTAAATATCCATTAAACAACAAATTGCTACATTGGAATATATAATCATGTTTAAGCAGCCAAAATAAGCAAATTGGAGGCCAGAAACATCAATAAATATCATAAAAAATTTGAAATTAAAAGATGTCAGAAAACTCAGAAAATTGAAAAATACCAACTTCTAAAATACAAAGAGTTGATGAATAAACTTATCTCAATTGTAAAGAGTGATGTTCGGAGATGATGATTATGCAAAAAAGCCCTATAAACGTCACTCCAATTGACCTTAAATTGATGAATTTAAGAACTAAAAATTCTAGCCCAAATTTCTTAAAAAAACCAATTTTTAGTTGTTTTTCTTAAATTTCAATTGGTTAAAAAAACCTTATGAGGGTTAAATGATGATGGGTTGATGTTTTCTAGCAAAAAAGTGGATTCAAAGAGAGAATTTGTGAAGATGTGTTGGTGTAGGAAAGAAAACGCGATTTGGAGAAGAAAGGAAGAATGAAGAATGAAAACTGCGTTTTGAATTTTTTAACAAGTGAAGAATACGCGACTTGTCAATATGCGACTTAACGTCACGTATTTAAGTGGCGTTTTCTGTGCAATTTCTCAGAAATGAATACGCGACTTCATCAATATACGACTTAAAGTCGCGTATTGAAGTGGCGTTTTCGGTTATAACTTCGCATATGTGAATACGTGATTCCAAAGAAAACGTGACTCAAAGTTGAGTATTCGAAGTCACGTTTTCTGTAATGAACTTACAGAAATGGGTACGCAAATTAGAGAATACGCGATCTTTGTTCGCATTTTTCTGAGTTTTGCGTATTCTTTTGCAAATTTTGCAGAAACTTCAAGTTTCTAAAATTATGCAATCTATCCCAATTACTCAAAATGCAATCTAGATCATTCTTTTGCCAAAATTATCATTGCATGCACATGTAAAATGATCAAAATATGCATTTTACCCCTTTTTAATAGATCGAAACACCTTTAACGCAAATCGAATGATTGAGTTCCTTGATCAAACTTCACCTTTTTCCACCTCGAATGGCCATCCTCGCTTCCATTTTAAAACTGACAATAGAAAAACAACAAAATAACTTAAATATACGCGTTAAACGTGAAATCACACCAAATTAACATGTTTAACAAAAACATTGGGTTGCCTTCCAACTAGCGCTTTTGTTTGTAGTCATTGGTTTGATTCAAAAGGTTTGGCTTGTTTTAGAACATTAGGGAGTGATTTTCTCACCAAGGGTCAAAACTCCCAAGCCATTCCACCGTGTGATGAGCCATGCATTGATCTCTAAAGTCCAACTTCCTCAAATGCCAAGGAGGAGTATTAGACTTGCCATGTAAAGGCTTGCCTTCACCTTGGAGTAGAATTTGCTTGCCTTTTTCGACTCGACTAAACTTTTCACCTATTTCTTCATGGAATGGCAAACTTATTAAGCCAACTTCCATCCTTGCTCTCGCCTCCCTTGATCCTATACCATAAAAATTAGTACCAAGAATATTTATAGATTTGACTTCTTCATTCATTTTCTAGTTAATCCTTTCGTCACATGGCATATTAGAAGCAAGAGCAATAGGCTTTATACCCCCATCTTTATTAATCAGATTAAATTCCAATTCCTCACCATTAATCCGAAATACAAGCTTACCTTACATCAATTATAGTTCGTGCGGTAGTTAAAAACGGTCTTCCTAGAATAATTGGCATTTTCACATCTTCTCCAATATTTAAAACAACAAAATCCATAGGTATAATAAATTTTCTTACCTTTATGAGCACATTTTCTAAAATACCAATTCGATGTATAATTGACCGATTTGCCAATTGCTAAGTAATATTGGTAGCTTTCAACTCTTGAAGTCCTAACCGCCGAATAACCGATAGAGGCATAAGTGACACACTTGCACCTAAATCACATAAAACATTAGAAAAATGCAACTGACCAATAGTACAAAGAATAGAAAAGCTTCCCGGATCTTTCCATTTAGGAGGGAGTTTGTTCTTAATCAATGCACTACACTCTTCAGTTAATGCTATCATCTCATTATCTACAATTTTCTCTTCTTTGCCATGATATCCTTCAAGAAACGCGCATAAGAGGGAATTTGCGTGATAGCATCAATGAAAAGAATGTTAATGTGCAATTGTTTAAAAATATTTAGGAACTTCTCAAACTCCCGATCCTTTCCATCTTTCTTTAACTTGTGAGGAAAAGGAATCGCATTAGAATTTAAATTGGGAGAAGATACATCTATATCAATGACAACATGATCATTTTGGCTTTCTTTCACTCGTTCAATTTCTTGCTCCTTATCTTTATCACCACTTGAATTACCAGAGTTAGGTCTCTTAACCATTCTACCACTTTTAAGAGTGATAGCATTGACATGCTCTCTTGGGTTGATTTTGATTTTACTAGGCAATTCTCCATGATTTCTGAACTTATATATTTCTATACATCTCGGTTAATTGGTCCAATCGTCCCTTTAGTCGCTTGAACCTCTCCGAGATGCCCTTTGCCAATTTTTTCACCACAATCTCCCAATCCAGTTTAGTATTCGTCTGTGGTTGTCTTGGTTGGAATCCCAACAGATTAACCGGCCTTTGTGGATTGCCTTGATCTTTCCACCCAATATTTGGATGATTTCTCCACCCCGAATTGTATGTATTTGAGTTATTTTGAGCATTCCTATTGTAATAATTAACAAATTGAGCCTGCTCAAGATCAACACACTCGTTAGTATCATAATCACCTCCGAACATGGAACAATAAGCCACATGTACATTAGATGAACTTGTACCACATCCAACTTATCTATTCAACACTTTCATCATATTGCTCATTTCAGTACAAAGCATATTGATAGTATCAATTTCAATCATACCTGTTTGGCGCCTTGGATTATCTCTTTCATTAGCCATTGATAATTGTTTGCCGCCATTTTCTCTATCAAATCTTGAGGTTCTTGGGGTGATTTTGCCATCAAAACTCTACCTGCGACTGCATCGATAGTCATTTTAGTAGAAAAGAATAAACCATTGTAGAAAATTTGTACAATTAGCCAATTGAGAATGTGACGCCCCCACTTCTCCTAAGGGCAAATCCAAGGGTATCAGTGGAATGCCTACCCAACTCTCGCCAGAACTCGATACGAGTTAATTCCAAACTTAAAATTTCACAACCAATAAATAAAAGTTAAAGTAAGGAAAAGTCTTTCCCTAAAAAAAAACTTTCAAGTCTTACATCACAAGTTCTTAAAATTACATCAATCCTCCCAAAATACAACCACTATGAGTCGAATAGTCAAATACATCCCAAAAGTCTAATCAAAAGTATACAAGTTGTCTTTTCCAAAATTCTTTCCAATCTGAGCTCCTGTTAAGGAAAATAAACTAATGGGGTGATCGAACACTCAGTGAGGCCAAGAAACACACATGCAACTATATAGTCCAAGTAACAACAATATTTATACAGTAAGTAAAACTGTAAAATTCGAGTAATTAACATTTCAAGTAGGAAAAGTAAGTAGAAACAATTCAAGGATACTGTAGCTCTCAGGAGCTAAATTTCACATAGCAGGGTCAAGGTCTTGATCAAATTCCATGTTGACACTCCGTCAACCAAGTAAGTATCAAATCCGTAGAGACTCCACTTTTCCCAGACCCCGTTGACCGTTACACCTCCTTACCGGACTCGCTCGTCAAGGTTTTGATATTGCTCGAGTATATCGTGGCAATACTACATGAGTATGTCAAGCAAGATCTCTCAAATAGATCAAGTTTTGTATTTGCTCATGGTTTACTAAGCTTCTCGACCAAACCCATGCTAGCTTAATTCGCAAAGTTAGCCGATGAGTTTGGACGTCCCCCACGAGTAGGAGTGGTCGATGAGACATCGCTCCAATCGACACCGAGTCACACATAAGAATAGTTTCAAGTATGAGCAAGTCGAGTAAATCAAGTAACGAGTCAAGTAAGGAGAGCGAGTGCAATAAAATACACACTCATCTCGACAAGTCAAATTCATATATTCAACTAGAAGCATATTAGGTAACAAGTCATGCACTTGACACTCACCAAAATCAAGAATGTAAAGCAAGAGCAAGGCAAGATTAAACGAGCTCCTCGGGATCCACTTGATCACCTGAGACATGCACAATTACAAATTACCTAGGTATTCATCCAAGGTCTAGTAATATTCCCGCTACTCACACACAAGAGATAACATGTTCAAATTGAATGCAACTATTACTTACTACTTAATCCACGAGGGTAGCATTTGAAAATATCTAAGAATGCATTAATTCAAGTCAGGTCAAGTTAAAGAAGCTTTTCTAGCTAAAACATTGGAATAATGCTCAAAGAGAACTCAAAAGTCATTTTTTTTATTCAAGTCGTAGTAAGTAAATCTCAATTCCAAAAGAAAGTACAATATTCATTTTCGGCATGAAAATTGAGAAAAAGAGTAAATGGTTCTCGTTTCCGAAAATTTTATATCTCATGTCCAAACTTTGGAAGGTAAAGAGTGCTCACATTTTTTTTTCCAAACTAATGGAGTCAAACATATCCAAAAATCCACTCATTTCATAGAAAAATATCAAAACTAAGGTTCCAAGATTCAAGTATAAAATAAGGTGTCATTAACCAAGAAAGTGAAACAACCAAGAAAACACATTAAGAAAGGTTTAACTTTCGGAAACCAAGATTTGAAATGAAGGTTTAAAGTTCTAATGGAACAGTGTATCCCGTCATGAAATTACACCTAAAACTGTCCAACAATTGCAAAGGAGGTTGAAAAGTTCTTAAAAGTTCATTTCCGAAGAAATCAAGAATTCCAACTTTGCGCGACAAATTTGGTAAAATCAAATCTTGAGTTTCGTATGTCCAAAAATAGAAAACTTTATACCGTTGGAAACTAGATCCAAAGTACTAAAAGTTCCTAGAAGACACTTTTTCAAGATTCTAAATGGAAAGTATTCAATTTTCAGATCAAATTTGCTGATTGAAGAAAGCAAGACAGAACCTGTCTTGGTTTTCGGCGATATTTGGAAATTCGGCAAAATTCACAGAAAGTAAATCAGTCTCTGAAATTTATAACACAATAAGAATCCCAAACAAAGTTTTAAACACAACAAATAGAACTAAATTCGGAGTTTTGAGGTATAACAGCATAAAGTCGGTTGATTCATCATTTGGATATCAAGATGGTAATGAAATTACGCCAAATTTGGTACACTTAAACTCCCTATACGGACTACCTCTCTATCAAAGTTTAGATAAAAATTCGCACGGGAAGGCAGTTAACAAAATGACCAAAGTTCATGAAATCTTCAAAGTGAATCTGCCATCCTATTCCCTTTTCTTTTCCAAAAGTTTCGTCCGATGAAATCAGCCACAATTCGCTCCATTTTTGAAACCAAGATTCTAGAATAATTTATTAAGCAATTAATATTTAAAAGATACTAAATTTTTTGAAATATAACATCCCAAAATAGATTTGACCATTCGGTCAGCAAGAAAGGGAAAAGTTTCCCGTTTCCAGCTTTGTCGCATTTTTGAAATCAAGCCATATCTAAATTTATACAACTCCAAATTGAGAATGGTTGATGGCGTTGGAAACTAGGTTCAAAATGATACAATTTATCAGAAGACATCATTTTGAAAATCTTTTCATAAGTGGGACAAAATCGAGCCACAATATGCAGCTTCCCAGTTTCATTCAAACAGCCAGTCAAAACAGAACAGCCAATTTGCTGAATCGCTACGGATCACTCAAAATGAACTAGCAAGGGATTTTTATACCGTTGGAAAGTTATGAATGTCTAGTTTTGAATGCCACTAATGCACTCAATTTCGACTTTTGTACAAAAAGTTATGTTCAGACAAAGACGCACTGTCCGAGTGCACTGTTATACGTTTTCCTGATTCGAACCTCTACCAAAACTCAAGTTTTGCACAACCATCCGATACGATTTTTGAAAGACACTTTATACACGCAATATACAACATATATCCATCAATTTCACAGTCAACCAAGCATCAAAATTTTGAAACTAAAACAGAACAACATGAACAGAATTTTTGGCCAGCTCAACCTCCACCATTTTCTAACTTTCTCTCCACTTTCTAACCGAAATCCTCTCATTCATCACACAAACAACATTAACCAAGCAACATAGCCTCAAGTCAGCTATCTACAAGCCTCCTTAAGACCGCTAGCCTAGAGATTAAAGCAAGGTAAATGGTTTCCTCAAGTCCTCTAACCTATTTTCTTGCTTAGGGTTGTAAACCCATGAAGATTAACCGTTAAACTTCTTGTAATTTGAAAGATAAAAGAGGTGGAGTGGTTACCCTTAAAACCCTTGAAGAAAACCAGATTTTTCACCAAAATTTCCTCCAAGAAATTCCACAAGATTGCTTCTTACTCCAAGCTAGGATGAATCTCCAAGAAACTAGAAAGTTGGATGAAAATTTGCAAGTGAATTGGAACCACAGTAATGGAGTTTTCCTTCTTCCTTTTTTCCTCTTGGTTGGTCGGCTGAATGAGGTGAGAGAGATGAGGGTTTTGTGTGATGAAAACTTGGAGAGAAAGAATGGAAAACGCTACTTTAAGATGGTGCACAAAAGTCAACTCTTAATAGTGCAAAATAGGGTTTCGTACTACCATTTTCTCTCGGATTTGATACACTCATGCGTTAATCCTCCAAGGTACTTTCTCTAACATTGTAACTACTCATACTTACGAGTCTAGTATTAAATCCTCAAATCTCCAATTAGTCGCGTGGTGCGACTTTCGAGAAACTTTCGACGAGAGTGCGGTAAAAACTTAATATAACTCAGTCACATCTAATCTCTCAATTAACTTTTCTTAGTCTACAATTGAGCATTCTTAATCCTCCAAGATTATTACACTCTTGGATCGAATATTGCCTTGAAAAATGTGTATTCGCTATTCCTTACTAGACGAGCCGTAGAAAAATTAAATTTGCTAGCGAAACGTTTTAAAAATATAAATGAGACATAGTTCCACGTAAATTTATTTAAAATGGTTGAAATAAATTATTCGGAATAAATGGGTGAATAAATAATTAAATAAACCAGTAAAATAGAATTAAAAGTAGGAACAATTCAGGTCCTTACATCCTTCCCTCCTTAAAAGAATTTCGTTCACGAAATTCATACCTTGATTTAGGAATAATTTTAGGCACTTTTTTTCCAATCTACTCTTCTATTTCCCAAGTCGCTTCCTCCATTCCATAATTTCTCCATAAACCTTTATTAGAGAGATTTGTTTCCGTCTTAATTCCTTCACTTTTCAATCTAAAATCTGTACCAGTCCCATTTTTTTTCATAGGACAAATTCTCATCAAGTCCTATTTCTTCCATTCAAACTCACACTTATTGAACTTAACAAAAGTTGGTGCTCTCTCAGGGTTTGTAAAACTACCATCAGGTATCTTTCATGATCTCCTCGAACCTTAGAGTATGTCGATATATCATCAATAAATGTCACCACAAATTGATCCAAATACGGCTTAAAACCCCAATGTATTAAGTCCATAATTGCTGCTAGTGCATTAGTCGACCCAAAAGGGCGTAATTATGAATTCAAAGTGCCATATCTTAAATTGAAAGCGGTTTTAAGTACATCAGTTTCTAGGATCCTCAACTGGTAATAGCTCTACTTTAAATCCAAGTTGGATAACACCACGACTCCTTGCAATTGATCAAATTCTCATTTATATGAGGCAAAAGGGTATTTGTTCTTAATGGTCACATTGTTTAAGTCTCGATAGTCTATGTATAGCCTCAAACTTTCATTCCAAATATTATATCATGTCCCTTAATTGTTAGGCTCATTAAATGTGAGAACCCGTAAAATTTTCTTTGTTTATATTATTTTATTTTCTTTTATTTCACATGCATTTTCTTCACTTTACTTTCCTTTTCCAAAGATTTTATAGGTGAGTATAGTTTTTAAATCATTTTTCTAGTATAAGATAGTTTATGTTAAATTTGAAGTGTATTATGGGCGTGGGACCCGCTAGTGCACTAAGTGCGATAAAATTTTGACGATTAGTTGATGATTTGTATAAAGGGATATTATTTTACAAGGTGCTAGGTGACAATTAGAGGTTAGCTAGATAAATAACCATTGGAAGACAACAAGATGAGGATTAACCCTTGGATGCCATTTGTTCTTGAAACATTGGACCTAGACTTTGACTTGGACTTGTCTTAACCTTTACTAAACCAAATTTTGACCCAATTTCTTTCCATTTTCATTGTCTTCGCTGAAATTTATGGAGAGGAAAGAACAGAGAGCAAAGCTTCAACTTCATTGTCCATTCTTGGCTTAAATCTTGAGTTTCAACCGTTAGTTTTGCAATCTAGTCCATAAAAATGATCTCTAAGGAAGGTTAAGGAGTTTTGTGGAGTGATTTGGGAAGATAAGGTGTTGGCAGCCTCTTTACATAAGGTTTAAGGTAACTTTGGCTAGCAACTCCCTCTACTTCATACATGTGTAAATTGGTGTCTTAAGGTTGTAGTTTTAGTAGCTTTGTGAGAAATTTTAAAATTTTATGGTAAATTTTAGTTTTATGGTGAAAATTCTGATCACATGTGATGCTTGAGAGTTGTGCATGTTTTGATAGCTTTGCTATATGAATTATTGAGGTTTTACGGGCTGGTTTACCTTGCCTAAAGGAATTTTCAGCTTGTGTATCAGCTTGTGTAAATTCCAGCTTAGGGTTAGTAATCTGCCCTGATTTTGCACTGCATGTTCGTCCTTGAGAGAGACCGAATCAGCCTTTGCTCAAAGCATAAAAGTTGTAGGTAATTTAATTATCTATCTACCTGTAAATTTCAACTCAATCGGAGCACTGTAACATGTGAAATGATCGAAATACCCTTGATTGCCCATAAGCCCTGTTTCGCGGACAGTTTTTTGTTTTCGTGGAGATTTAATTTTTGACCCTGAAAATGCATGTTTTAGGTTTGGATCCTTCATAAGAAATGTAGGTATATGTATTAGCTTCGAAACGCCATAAAATTTGCCTCAATCCGATAAGCGTAGCTGCAGTTGTGATCAAAACGCCAGTAGATGTCAAACCTGTTGCTTAGCTATTTGTTTTTAAAACTAGTTCTAGCTTCTAACTTGGATTTCGATAGTTGCATTGCTAGAATTGCCATGTATTTGGGTGACTTTAAACCTAGTGAAAGAGTTATGGTGTTGAATATACTTATGTGTTGAATTGGGCTGTTTTGAGGAAAAATGAAGCCATAATGGCTGGAAAAGTATCGAATTAAGGGGAGGTGCCGTCCAATTGTTTAGGCCGGGTGGTTCTTTCAAGTTGAGTTGATCTTGGTAAAAATAAAGGGTTTTGGGGGTTGCTTGTATCCCTAGGACCAACTGTCATCTTTTGCTCAAAAGTCACATTTTTATTCTTTTGTACTAGTACCTAACCTGGAAAGGCATACGACTTGTAGTCGAGCCTCATTTATGCATTCCATTTACTGGGTTTGTGGATGTGCGAACTATAATTGTTCTATCTTGGTTATTTTAGGGTTTCTTGGCGATTAAAACCACTTTGGGTGAAAACTTTTGAAGTATCTGTACTGGAACTGGTGAATGTACCACTCCCCTCATTTGTTGCGTAACTTGGTTCCTGTACATGCAATTTGTGATTTGAATGACTGTACTATCCGTTTATTTTGTTTGAGACGAGGATGTACTTTATCATACTCATTCTCGTATCTGTATGCCTATTTACTGTGTACAATTGACTCTGTTATCTGTGCTTAATATGTTGTCATTTGAAGGGTTGAGTCCAACGACTATTCTGTGACCTCTGAGCTCAAATCCTGTGACTAGTTACTCGAGTCGAGCCGTGTGACAGCCCCACCTCCCCCTAAGGCGAACCAGAGGGTTCGACGGGCCGCCTGCCCAGCTCTCGCCGGGACTCAGTCGTTCACTATAATCCTCAAACAGATTACAAGATAAATCTCAAATATACATCACATGGTCCACAAATATACATCCAAGTCTCCAATAATTACATGTCACAAAAGCAGCGGAAACAATTCTCAACTATACATAAAATGATTCCAAATCAAAACTGTACAAAACATAGGCCATCCAATCACGTGCACAAGTACTATAAGTCCTTCCTTCGCCTTGAGCCCTGTGGAGGGGAATAAAATATTTTTGGGGTGAGCTAGAAGCTCAGCGAGTAACCAGCAAAATCATTAAGCAAATATATATCACAATGTTGCATTTCGATGATTTCGATGATGTCATGATTCAGAGATCAAATGTCCGTTTAGTGCTCTCGTGAGCCGGTGAAATCATAGCACTTGAACACCCAACGCTCAAATATTTCATTTAACGTTAACTCACGAACTCACGAAAGTGGGAGCAACATCGGTGCTCCAGATAACCATGAACATGAACCATAAACAAGGTGGAGACGTTGGTGTCCAGCACAAGACTTTCCCAGAACTCATTGAAGCCAAATCATGTCATGAATTCACATGCAAGCACGCATGATATGCAATCGAATAATTAATGCAAGAAACATTTCACAAGTACTTTGGAAATAGTTTAGGGTCACTCACCTCCACGGCTCATAATCCTTGTTCAATATAGCCAATTCCATCATTCAAGTCCCAAAGGTACACACACAACAACAAGTTCATCCAATAGCCATTCAGCAAGCTCCAAGTAGTACTCGTACAAGTCAAGCTAGGGAAAAGTCCGGAAATGAAAGTTAAGCTCAAAACTAGAAAAACAGTTTTGACGTCCTTTTGCGGTAATGGCACAAAAGGTACTATGAGTATCGGATGGAGGTCCAAGACCCACCGTTTCGAAGCTAAGAACCAGGGCTACAACAATGTAGAAGGTCACTCAGTCCAAATCCTAACACAACTAGGTCAAAAAGGCAGAAAACCAACCCAGAACCGTAATTGCAGGTTCCCAAATCACACAATGCTGTAATTCGTCCAACTCAGTATACACAGGTCCAAATGCATTGATTCCAAAGGCATATGATAGCTAAGACATCCAGCTACATTTCATCAGAAGACACCAACTTCAAAATCCAAACCAATGCCAGTCAAAATAGACAATTACTATCGCAGTTCCGCACATTCTGTTCACCAAAAACAGCAACAGTAAAAACGGCATAACTCTCTCTATACTACTCCAAATGGTCTGAAATTTTGCAGGCACTTCAAACTCATCAATACCTACAACTTTCATGTTTTGAGAAAAGTCCAATTCGGCCTCTATCTATGACCTAAAATTTCGGACAGAATGTAGCTTCAAGAACCCTAATTTTCCAGAATTTCTTCCAAACCCAAAATTGGTTGCTATTATCACCAATTCACACCCACTGAGTCATTTCCACTCATTAACAGCCATCATAGATGACCACAACATCTCATTCATATTAAACCAGAAAATTCCTCATAAATATAAAAACTTCACCAAATCACTTCAAATCAAGAAATAATTCACATAATCCATCACTTTAGCTACTACTAAGCATCACTTAAGCATCATTAGGTGTAGTAGGATGTTCAACCATCACTTACCTAGGAAACAAGAGAAGAGGAGTTATAGACCACCTTAGCTCTTCCAAAAACTTCACCAAACTCACCACTAACACAAAAAGGCAAGATTGTATGGAGTAAAAACTAATTTATGTGATTGATTTTGGAAGATTAAGCTAGTTGGAAGCTTGAAATGTTGAAGAAACTTTCTTCCTTCTTGAGCTAAGAGGGCCGGCCATCCAAGGGTAAGAAATGGTGAAATTTTAGTGATTTTTGAAGATATTTAACTCAAATGGGTCAAAAGTCAAAAAAAGTGAATAGTAACTCTTAAGTCAAAACCAATGAGATAGTGACACATGTCACCACCATTAATGCAACTCTATCCTTTTGTCTCTCCAAAAAAAATATCTTAACACTTTGTAAAATAATATCACTTAATACAAAATTACAACAAGTTGTCAAAAATATAATGCATTTACCGCACTTGCGGGTCCCACGTCCAAAATACGCTCACGCATTTTTATCAAAAACTAACCGATACTAGAAAAATCATTTTAAAACTATTTTTGCTCATAAACTTTATCTGGGGAATTTTTCTAATCAAGAAAATGTAGAAAAGGCGGGCGTGAAAAAAAATAAACCCTAGAAAATTAGAAAATTTCCGGGTTCTCACACTTATACTTTTCGGGGCGTCACAATCTCCCCTCCTTAAAAGAATGTCGTCCTCGACATTCCCTCTTGTACTAATCAAGTCAAGACATCCCGCAAGAATCACTAATACGGCAAACCAAACCCACAGTCCGGCATCATAAACTTCAAGCCTAGGATACACTACAGAGATCTGAAGCCTAAGCTCTGATACCAACTGTGACAGCCCCACCTCCCCCTAAGGCGAACCAGAGGGTTCGACGGGCCGCCTGCCCAGCTCTCGCCGGGACTCAGTCGTTCACTATAATCCTCAAACAGATTACAAGATAAATCTCAAATATACATCACATGGTCCACAAATATACATCCAAGTCTCCAATAATTACATGTCACAAAAGCAGCGGAAACAATTCTCAACTATACATAAAATGATTCCAAATCAAAACTGTACAAAACATAGGCCATCCAATCACGTGCACAAGTACTATAAGTCCTTCCTTCGCCTTGAGCCCTGTGGAGGGGAATAAAATATTTTTGGGGTGAGCTAGAAGCTCAGCGAGTAACCAGCAAAATCATTAAGCAAATATATTTCACAATGTTGCATTTCGATGATTTCGATGATGTCATGATTCAGAGATCAAATGTCCGTTTAGTGCTCTCGTGAGCCGGTGAAATCATAGCACTTGAACACCCAACACTCAAATATTTCATTTAACATTAACTCACGAACTCACGAAAGTGGGAGCAACATCGGTGCTCCAGATAACCATGAACATGAACCATAAACAAGGTGGAGACGTTGGTGTCCAGCACAAGACTTTCCCAGAACTCATTGAAGCCAAATCATGTCATGAATTCACATGCAAGCACGCATGATATGCAATCGAATAATTAATGCAAGAAACATTTCACAAGTACTTTGGAAATAGTTTAGGGTCACTCACCTCCACGGCTCATAATCCTTGTTCAATATAGCCAATTCCATCATTCAAGTCCCAAAGGTACACACACAACAACAAGTTCATCCAATAGCCATTCAGCAAGCTCCAAGTAGTACTCGTACAAGTCAAGCTAGGGAAAAGTCCGGAAATGAAAGTTAAGCTCAAAACTAGAAAAACAGTTTTGACGTCCTTTTGCGGTAATGGCACAAAAGGTACTATGAGTATCGGATGGAGGTCCAAGACCCACCGTTTCGAATCTAAGAACCAGGGCTACAACAATGTAGAAGGTCACTCAGTCCAAATCCTAACACAACTAGGTCAAAAAGGCAGAAAACCAACCCAGAACCGTAATTGCAGGTTCCCAAATCACACAATGCTGTAATTCGTCCAACTCAGTATACACAGGTCCAAATGCATTGATTCCAAAGGCATATGATAGATAAGACATCCAGCTACATTGCATCAGAAGACACCAACTTCAAAATCCAAACCAATGCCAGTCAAAATAGACAATTACTATCGCAGTTCCGCACATTCTGTTCACCAAAAACAGCAACAGTAAAAACGGCATAACTCTCTCTATACTACTCCAAATGGTCTGAAATTTTGCAGGCACTTCAAACTCATCAATACCTACAACTTTTATGTTTTGAGAAAAGTCCAATTCGGCCTCTATCTATGACCTAAAATTTCGGACAGAATGTAGCTTCAAGAACCCTAATTTTCCAGAATTTCTTCCAAACCCAAAATTGGTTGCTATTATCACCAATTCACACCCACGTGAGTCATTTCCACTCATTAACAGCCATCATAGATGACCACAACATCTCACTCATATTAAACCAGAAAATTCCTCATAAATATAAAAACTTCACCAAATCACTTCAAATCAAGAAATAATTCACATAATCCATCACTTTAGCTACTACTAAGCATCACTTAAGCATCATTAGGTGTAACAGGATGTTCAACCATCACTTACCTAGGAAACAAGAGAAGAGGAGTTATAGACCACCTTAGCTCTTCCAAAAACTTCACCAAACTCACCACTAACACAAAAAGGCAAGATTGTATGGAGTAAAAACTAATTTATGTGATTGATTTTGGAAGATTAAGCTAGTTGGAAGCTTGAAATGTTGAAGAAACTTTCTTCCTTCTTGAGCTAAGAGGGCCGGCCATCCAAGGGTAAGAAATGGTGAAATTTTAGTGATTTTTGAAGATATTTAACTCAAATGGGTCAAAAGTCAAAAAAAGTGAATAGTAACTCTTAAGTCAAAACCAATGAGATAGTGACACATGTCACCACCATTAATGCAACTCTATCCTTTTGTCTCTCCAAAAAAAATATCTTAACACTTTGTAAAATAATATCACTTAATACAAAATTACAACAAGTTGTCAAAAATATAATGCATTTACCGCACTTGCGGGTCCCACGTCCAAAATACGCTCACGCATTTTTATCAAAAACTAACCGATACTAGAAAAATCATTTTAAAACTATTTTTGCTCATAAACTTTATCTGGAGAATTTTTCTAATCAAGAAAATGTAGAAAAGGCGGGCGTGAAAAAAAATAAACCCTAGAAAATTAGAAAATTTCCGGGTTCTCACACTTATACATTTCGGGGCGTCACAAGCCGGCAAGAGCCTGGTCGATTAGATAACGAACCACGGTAGTCCGTTTCTGAGAATCTTTGGGTATTGAAACTCTTGATTTCGGTATACTCGAGTATTACCACTTCTGTTTCTGTTGAGGTGTGCGGGTCTGGTAAGGGGTATGTTTGGTGGACGGAATTTGGTATAAAGTGGGGTCTACGGATATGGTTGTTCATTATACGTTGACGGAGAGTCAACGGGTTTGGATCAAGTACTGCAAAGGGGAACTTTGGGCTCCCGAGACCCACATGTATCCTTTCTTTCTAAAGTGTTTGTTTAATTTCCTATTTGATAGGCACATGTGACTAATTGAACATGAAATTCCATGATTCTTGACTGCTATTATTTTGGTACCTCATTGAGCGTAAGTTCACCCCCTTCCCATTATCTTTGTTTTCCTTACAGGGGACAAACTTTGAAATCGGGGTTTTGGAAGAAAGGGTCGAGCTAGTGTATAGGTTCTTTTGTTAAGCTCTTTTGCAACCGAAACCCTAATTGTATTTTGAATAGTATGAATACTTTGTGTTGCGCCCCACTTTTTGAGTTGTGAAAGTAGTGTGTGGGATATGTATGTGAACGTGTGTGAAAATGAAAATAAAAGGCCGTGGGATTGTGAAATGCGACGGTTTGGCCAAACAAAGTTCAAAAAGGGTTTTTGAATGGAAAATGGAGTCGCCACTTGGTATAGAGTTAGGGTGTACCAAATCACCCAAAAAGTGATTTTTTGGAAAGCAAAGTAAACAAACCCTTTTTAAAGAACTCTTAGGTCTACGTAACCAAAGAAAGGGATCGGGGGTCACATTTGATAAGGGAGAAGGCAAAGGCAAAAGCCTAAGGCACTCCCTTACCCTAACCAAAGCTAGTTGCGTGACTTAGCCCTTCTTTTCTTAATTCTTCTACCCAAAATATGTGTTGCATGTTGGATGTGACTAATGGATATGAAAAAAAATGCAATCCTAAATCTAAAATGTCTCTTATGAGGCTTTTTGGTCCCAATCACATGAGTTGTGATGGCCAATAAGGAAAACTCTCATAGAGGTCACGGGTAATGCAAATGAAGACCCAAATATGAGTGCAAGTGTGAAAATGTAAGAGGAATGCAAAATAAAATAAAATACAAATACAAATGTAAGTGCAAGTGTGCAAATGTAATAAAAGTGCATGTGTGCAAATGTAAGAAAAGTGCATGTGTGCCAATTGAGAAAATGAAGGTGTATGTGTGCAAGTGGATCAAAATATGGTATAATGGTAGTAAATGCATCTAAGTACAATTGGGTGCAATTTGTGAGGTAGAAAATAAATAAGTGATAGGGAAAGAAGAGAAAGTGTGTGAACATGGCATGTGGAGTAAAAAATATAAGTAGTGAGAAAATGTAGATGAAAAAATGATATGGTAAAATGGAGGTGCATGATCCTAGAGGAATGCATCAAGTCGGGTACGGGAATGACTTCTATCTTCATGATTTTAATTTTCCCTTTGATTAGAAGGAAGAACTAGCGTGCTAAGGCTATTTTGTAGCCACACTCGCTCGTTTCCCTTACCTAAAGGGGACTCTCAAGCAAATGTACCCTATAACTAGCATGAGGATGCAAAAACCTAAAATGAAGGGGAAATGATTGGAGGAACATGCCAAATGCTAGAAAACTAAGAAAAAATGTGTGAAATGTAGTGAAACATGCAAGTATGTGCTAACGAGAGGGGACGGCCTATTGGGTCTAGCGTTGGACTAGCCCTTTTCTAAAATTCTCTCGCAAGCATCGGACTAGCGAGAGCTCGAGGGAAAAGACCATGGCCAGCGTTGGACTAGCCACGGTGACGCACATTCATCACATTCCTCTATGACTATAGAAAGCAAGTAGACATGCCAATCACCTATAAACACGTAGCACATAACACTTAGCATGCTCGACTAAATGCAAAAGCCTAATAAAGCAAATTAGCACGTAACAACAAAAGCAAGCAATCAAGCTAATGAACCTATTACATTTGCTAACTAAAACAAATGGGGAAGAGGAAAAGGGAATAAAAATGCACTCCAAGCCCTATCTATTACAAGCCAAGAGGTGTACACATACCCCATAAATGAATAAAAGAATGACTTTAATAAAAGCAAAAGTAATTGAAATAAATGAAAGGAATTAAGGAAAAGCAAGGAAAACAAAGTAGACATGCAATTCTCACTTAGCACGTTGGATCACATAGGGGAGAGACAAAAAAGATAAAAGAAGTTATACCTCCCTTGGAATGGTGTCCAAATGAAAGAAAAATGGCTTCAAAACAATAAAAAGGTCAAGGTACCACTTTAATTGAGAAAAATTAGAAGAAATGCGCAAATACAAAGCTCACTTGATCGGAAAGCCCTTAAAATTATGAATTAAAAGCAATTTAAACAAAGCAAGGTGGCTAATTGAATCAAACAAGCAATGAAGTTGCAAAAATTAAAACTACCAAGGACCAAATTGATGAAATTATTCAATTGATTGGGTCCTAGTGAAATTATATGAAAGGACAGGGGCCAAAAGGCAATTTTTAAAGTATATTTTGCATGCATGCATTAAAGACTTTCGGCCAAGTGAAGTCCTTTTGTTTCAACCATTTCTGCTGCAATATAATGGGTTTCTCATATGCAATCCCAAAAACAACGAACATCTCATTCAATCAATCAAAGCTATCGACAGTAATCAAAGACCACCAACGAATTCAATAAGCCAACAACTTGGAATGAGGTAATGTAAAATCCAGCAAACTTTCATGCAAAGTGACATGAGAAACATTCTGCAACAAGGTTTCATAAACTCATGAAGCTTTTGGCAAAAGACTTCAAACCAAATCTACCAAAACCATTACTCAACACTCGTTGTTTATCCACCCAAATCCGCGCACCTCCACAAGTTCTTATCTCAAACATGACTGTTCAGTTTTAATGAATCCCTCAGATGGAGCCCGAGCCAAGAAAACAAAAACAAAACAGTAAAATGCAGCAAAGGACTCCAGCCAAACTTTATTTCGAGCAACTGGAGTCTTTTCCTCTTAATGCAAATAGTCACAATGGATTCACAGTGTTGCAGCAATTCAAACATCTCAACATGCGAGAAGAAATCATGATAAGCATCTGCAGTTTTCCTTGTGCAAGACTCCTGACAGGGGAGGCGAATGAAAGGAAAGGCACGGCTAGCAGGAAACAACTCTGGTTGGATTTTTAAAAGCAATCCGAACATAACCTACGACTAAACCAACAAAGATTTGGGCTAAAGTAACACGATTACCAAGCATTTCTGCACTTTTTGACCACAAAATCCTTATGTTTAAGCACAAAAAATTGGACGAAAAATCGTATAAGCATCGAAGAACAACATTCTGCAATTTTGATGCAGCAAATTCGTGCCAAGCTTGAACCAAAGCCGGTAGACCCATCACTCGAAACTCTTAACAACATGAACATTTTGATTAACACAACCCAATTGTAAACACCAAACCATTGAAAACCAAACGAGACACCAAATGAGCAACATAGGAGCAACAACCAGATTCCTGGGTTTATCTTTAACAAACTCCGCAGGAGTCATCCAAATAAAAAAGCTACCCATATCACAAACTCAGTCAAACATCACATAACCTTACATCCAGATCTACAAATGATCCTAACAAGACCATGCAACCCCAGGTTTCGAACAAGAGGATCGGCAAATTAAGCTAGCATGGAGGAACCATAAATGAATGGAAACAGAAAGCGTAGACAGCAACAGCAAACAAAAAATTCAAAACAACGATTCAACAAAGAACGAAAAGGAAAGGGACTAAGACACCAATCTAGGAGAGTACCTGCCCAAGCCTTTTTGGATCAAAATCCGGACAGCAAACGTCATGAACGAACTTCTGCAATTACCCCGTTACGGCGTCGAACTCGTACCAATGAATCCAGGCAGCGGTTTTTTGAGGCGAATTCAAAGACTTTATCAATGTTTTCTGCGAATGATTTCTGAACGAGATCCTCTCCCCTTACTTCCTAGTTGGTGCAGAACTTGAAATTTTCTTGAAATAACCAAAGACCGAAGAGATATGCAAGCTCAAAGAGGGCTGATAATCAGCCCTTGTTGTGAGCAAATCCTGCAATTTTCTCTTCCCCAAAACCCTCGCGCAGCTCTCACCTTTCCTCCTGCCGTCAAAACTCTCTCGGCCTTTTTACCTGGCCCAGCCGCCAACCCTCTCTAGCTCTCTCTTAGTCGCGTTTCCCTTCTCTTTCTTTTTCCTTTCCCGCAACCCCCCAGCCGTCCCTTTCTGGTTTCTTTCTTTTTGCTCTCCTCCCAGCAGCCATCAGCCGTAGCTATCTCCTCTCCATCCCTCTCCCAGTTTTTCTTTTCCTTTGCTGCTTTTCTAAAACCTAGCCGTCACTCCCCAGGTTTTTTCCCTTCTTGGCTGCGGCTCTAGCATTTAAAGGAACCCCAAAACCTCAACCTACGATGGAAGGCCGAGATGTCAAACCCCAGAAATGGGTTTATGTGGCCTGCTCTTGCCCCTTTGATCCCGTTTGTACTGGGAACCCTTTGGAGTAACGAATCAAATGGGAAGAAAAAGCCAGCTGCAATTTTTTTGTGATGTCTGAAGCTTGTTTCTGCCTTAAAATGAAATATTGAGAAAGAGCTTGGATCCAGTGCCGCATGGTGCATGAGCCCTTTTTTTTTTTTAACAAAATAAATAAATAGCAAACCTCCCTAAATTGAATCTAAAATTTAAAGAATATTTTTTTTGTGAGCAATTCTCTTTTTTCCCGAAAAATATTAATGCTTAAACGTCTTAAAACTAATAGACAAATAAGCAAAAATGAATAAAATTAACAAGTAAAACTAAATTAAAAGATTTGATGTCCAAAATGCTAAAAAAATGAAATTTTGAGATAAATTAAAAATAAATAAATAAAAGAGTAAAAATTTGGTGTCTACAGTTTGCCCCTCTTTGTCTGAGTTTTGAAAAAAACTTGAGACAAAGAAGTAGACACCAAATACTTACCTGTGTTATTTGGCTGCGAATGACTCGAACGACTGACGCTTTTGCAATGAAGACTGTACAAAAATTTAAACCATGGGACTGACCCGAATGATAATTTAATCATGGGATTGATCCGAACGAAAATTTAAACAAGGGACTGGCCCGAACAAGAAATTTAAAATCATGAGACTGACCCGAACAAAATTAAAATCATGGGACTAGCCCGAACAAGGGGATTTAAATCGGGATTGACCCGAAACAGGAATTTAAAATCGGGACTGACCCGAGGGGACTAACCCCAACAGAAATTTAAAATCGGAGTATGCACGCTAGTGGGACTGACCCATGTTTAGTGGCAAAGACAATAAAATGCACGCTAGTGGGACTGACCCATGTTTAGCGGCAATGAAAATGAAATGCTCACTGGTGGAACTGACTCATGTTCAGTGGCAATGAAAAATGAAATGCACACTAGTGGGACTGACCCAACGGCTAGTGGCAGAGTACAAGAAATGCTGGTATGTATGAAGAGACTGTGTAAGACTTGCTCGAAAAATTATCCGAAGATTTGCCCCAGTGATGAATTGGTCAGTGGGATTAAACCCGAGCCTGCCTTAGTTGGTGGTACAAAATCCAAGCCCAACGTGAACTTTGTGATGTTGGCGGCCCAAAATCCAGGCCCAACGTGGTATAAGCGGTCAGCGGGATAGAACCCAGTTCTGCCGAGGTTGGCGGGATAAAACCCAGTTCCAACGTGATATAAGCGGTCAGCGGGATAGAACCCAGTTCTGCCGAGGTTGGCGGGATAAAACCCAGTTCCAACGTGATTTTTGTGAAGTTTGTGAATGGTCAGTGGGATAAGACCCAGTCCTGCTATCCAATTGGTCAAGAAATTGAATTTGATTTGTCAAAAAACCAGAAATTAAATTTGATTTTCCAAGAAACAAGAATTTGAACTTGATTTTTGATTTTTGACTTTTTTTTTTTTGAATTTTTCTTGATTCTTTTTGAGAGGATCTTTCCAAAAATAATTTGCCCCCAGTGTAGGGCCCTTTTCCCTTCTTTCTTCTCTTTCTTCGGCATCGGCCTTCCACATCACCAGATGCTCTTTCGTCGATTTCAACTATGAATACCGGCACAGGCGCTTACCAAAATATGACATGCACTCAAATTTCCATGAAAAGAGCAGCGTGATTGATTTGAGAAATGCATTATTTGATTCTTGGACGAAATCCTTAATTGGACTACACAAATATTTGCCCCTGTGTGGGCTTGTTTTCACGAAATCTTATAAACAAAATTTTGCCCCAGTATGGGCCATTTAATTGTAAAAACTTGTTTGGATGACTTTCCGAAAATTTCATGATGAATTTCTTGAAATAATACCAAATTACAGAAGATTTCTTCCTCACTTTTAGCATCTGTGTTTTGGGTAATGGGTCACAATTTCCAGTTGGTTCATCTTCAGGACCAATCAAGTGACTTTATTTCTGATTTGAGGTGGCCAAGGAAAATGAGAGGTCAAGATTTGTCTGGTTCTTGTGCCCAAAATTGTAATGCATTCAACATCACATCTTAGTGAAAGCAAAGAGTTTGTCACCCTTATTTCTTAAGAAAACGTAGTCCACATATGAGCTTTATAGGCTTGCAACAATATGGATAGAAACTATAGCTAAGCATGCGAAACTGGTTATACCCTTATGATCACAAGTGATTGATGGATTTTCTTATGAGCATAATCCTCACTTTGGGTTGTCATGAAGGAATAAGTCAACGATGGACTTTATGAGCTTGTAATGTGGCTTGAAAACGATAGTTAAAGAATAAGACTTTCAGGGACATTGCACCGAAGATCGCATTTTTCCAAAATTGCCCCTACGTTGGAACTCAAAGATCTCAGACTTTGTTTGCATTTTTCTCCCCATTCACCAGGGACTTCAGCGTTGAATTTTCTTGCATTTACTTTTCTTGCTTTGCTTTTGCTTCCTTTTCTTTTCCTCGACCGAGTGGATTTTCACATGGTAAGTAGCGTCAACCCCATACCCAAGCAATTCAGAAATACAGCTAAAATTTTCGGCATCAGAAATTTCCTTGACAGGGCCATTGCAAAGAACAGAAGTCAGGACTTTCGACTTTTGTAATGGGGTCAGGTGGGGTGCTTAGAAAAGTTAAGGCTTGAAAGCGGATTTCAAAAGCGGTTTGAAGAATCTGAGATCGCATTGTTGTGCCAACCCTATTTTAGGGCTAAATCAAAGCTTGCCACAGTTTATTCTCAATTGAGGCTCTTTTCTTTCATTTTCTTTCTTCTTTGATTTTTCGGCCTTCTGCCATTTTTGAACTTTCACAAAATTTTCCCCAGTTATTTTTGAACTGAGGTTCTCTTTTCTTCTTTTGTCTCTTGATTTTGTTGCATTATCACTTTTCCACTTTTTGAAACTTTTTCTTTTCCAACTCAAACTTGCCCCAGTGTGGGGTTTGCGATTCTCAGGGGTTGCCAAACGAAATAATTTATTATGAAGGTTCAAAAGGGAAGGCAACTAGGGATAGAATGTTGATTGAAAAGAGATGGCCTCTGACTTTTATTCCGTTCCTTACAAAAAACTCTGAAAGGAAACTTTCATTTTAATGCGAAATCTTGCATGTATCTGAAATTAACTGACTGAGGAAAACCCTTGTTCATCCATATCTGTGAAACATAGGCGATCCGTGCGGAAAAAACTCTTCCTTTTCTTTTCTCTTCTTCTTTTTTTTTCCAAAATTGAAACCCAAGTGGAATCAAAATTCTCCAATTTGTGATTCCATCTTTTCTTTTAGTTTTAGCATTTTTGCTTTTCTCTTTTTTTTGGAAAATTCTCCAATCTCCTTCCCCAATGTGGGGTGCGATCAGAAGTACACTCGAAAAGAACCACCAATTTTAGCTCAAATGAGGGTGCAAGGGATAAATGGTGTTTAGGTTGTAGAAACGATGACCAAAGTATCATTCTTACACCTCGTGACAACCAAAGTAAGGAAATGGTCATTGAGAATCCATTCCCCTTTTTGATATTTGAAAATTTTTCCAATATAGGGTAGTGACCATCAAGGCACTTATTTGAAACGAAAGTTATTCTTTCAAAGGCTCAAATGGGAGAGCAAATGATAAAATCTGTATAGGTAGAGAAACGAATGCTCGAAGTATCATTCCAAATTTCCAAAACAAACAAGAATAATGCAAATTTTGCTTTCACTTTTTTTTTTTTTTTTTGATCAATGAGATATGCTTTATTCCATCAAAAATGTGTACAAACGTCCAACCTAGCCTAGCCTAGTGTTCCGCTTTAACTGCCGTCGCCTAATGGACGGTATTCCTATCCTATCACAACGAATTTCACCACGCGCCAAAGCTGGTAATTCATCAAAATTCTCGTAAGTGATAATGCTCTGTATCTGTCGAGTAACGCCCACGTTTGCCAGCCTATCAGCCACCCTGTTTGCCTCCCTATAACAATGCGAAACCTGGCCCGCGTCCAGGATCAAACCCCAAATCTGTTCGACCACAGCACGAACCTGCCATGGACACTGGACCCTTCTCTGCAGAATCCCTACCAGCACCTGAGAGTCCACCTGAATGGTAACATCTGTATATCCCCTCTGCCTGCAAAGACGGAGGCCCGTTACCAGGGCCAGAACTTCTGCCCGTAGACTCGTTGTTACCCCGAAAGATTCCGAGAACGCAAAAAGCGGCAACCCTAATGAATCTCGTAACACTCCCCCACCACCACTAGCTCCAGGATTTCCTTTCGCGCAACCATCAGTGTTCAAAATCAGCGTTCCCCCCTCAGGCGCCCGCCAGCTTACCGCTTGAGCATAAAATCTCTGGGGCGAGGTTGCTAGTCCCCCCAGAAACTGAAATAGAACGTTCCTCCCCACACGTTGATGAAATTTTCCTTCGGCCACCCCTTCCAGATCCTGAAGGATGTCATGGCAAACCTTTGCATGACTCATCGGAACCCCCTCAAAAAATGCCCTATTACGCCCCTTCCAGATGTGCCAGCAAATAAAACTAGGAATAATTCCAAACAGAAAACGACCCTCCTCCGCCCTTGGATGCGCCATCCACCAAGCCGCAAGCCAAGACCGAACAGAAATCCCCCGCCGTGACACCCCCCC
>NW_020864444.1:0-24627 GCF_003713205.1 Coffea eugenioides | reverse complement strand
GGGTTCTTTTTTCTTCCTTTTCATCTCTCTTTCAAAATAAATTTGCCCCAGTGTGGGGTTCTTTCTCTTCCTCCAGATCTCTTTCAGAGATAAATTTGCCCCAGTGTGGGGTTTTTCTTTTCTTTCTGATCATTTTCAAAATGAATTTGCCCCAGTGTGGGGTTGGCAATTCTCAGGGGTTGCCAAACGAAAATTATTGTTCGGATAGCTCAAAGGGGATGACTAGGGATGAAATATTTTGATTGGAAAGGAAGATGGCCTGACTTTTGCCTCGTCTCTTGCATCATTTCCTAGAGGGCATTTGCATAATCAAATAAAGAACTTCTTACACACGTCCGAGTTGATAGGCTGAAGGAACGTCTGTCTATCCGCCTTTGTTAGGACAAGTGCTTCGCTCGGGAGCCCCTTTTGAACGACAAATGACCTTGCCAGTTTGGAACCAAATTCACCTTTGACCTCATCTTGCAATGGCAACTTCGCTTTAGAGCTTTGTCCCTTTTTTAAAGGGCCGCCGGTGGACCTTTTTGGGCCAAGTGTCTTCGACAGCTTCGGTCACAGCACATGGCATTAAACTGCTTTTCATCAATCAGAATTAATCGTTAATGATACTGCTTTAACCAATCAACTTTCTATCTGGCAAGAAAGGGATTTTCCTTATGAAGGAATTTTTAATGAAGGCTTTTCTCAATGAATAGATTTCTCAATGACGGGATTTGAAAGCTTTCTCAAAGAAGGAAAATGAAGGCTTTCTCAATGAAGGGATTTTTCAATGAAGGCTTCATCGGATTCCAGAACAGTGATATTCAAAGGGTCAAATAATTTTATTTTTGGCCACCGAAAGAATTTAGAATGAAATTGAAAATGATACTCAACCAATATAAACAAAATGATACTCAACCAATATAAACAAAATGATATCAAACAAGCAAACAAAAACAATGAAAGGATATAATTATGCATGCTATTGACAACACAAGAGCTTGATAAAGTTGTTTAGTCAAAACTTGAAGCTAACAAAGCTATTTACACAAAACCAGTGAAAACTTTCATGAATTTTTGGCCAATGACAATCCCCAGATTTACGAAAGTCCCTTCAAGAGGGAAAACACTCGATCATCCAAATTGCGCAAAGCTCCTTTAGGACTTTCAAATTTTGTCTTTGGAGGTGGATGCTTCAAAGGCGCCTTTGTGCTCGGGAAAGGGATTTGTACTTATGCTCGGCCCTTGTTCTGCATTTCTTCTAATCACTATTTCCCCCGCCTCAATCATTTCTTGGACTTTCTGTTTAAGTGCTCTACAACCAGTAGTTGGGTGGCCAGGTGCTCCCGAATGATAGGTACAAGTATACTGTGGATTGTAGTCGGAACGGACGCCATGAGGATAAGTTGGAGGGGGAATTTCGTCGATTTTACCGGCGGCTTTTAATTGTTCATATAATTGGTCCAAAGGCCTGCCAAGATTGGTGAATGTTTGAGAACGATTTTGATCGTAGGTTTCAGTATGCTGGGGATAGTTGTAGGTGGGTCTGCTTGGTGGAGGCATTCTTGGATTGAGTGGAGGCCGATGACGGTTTTGGTGAGGATTTGGTTGAGAATTTTGGAAAGGGGCTAAAGGCGATTTGGTGTAGTTAAGGTGAGGTCGAGGACGAGTGGTATTGGTATGGTAAACAGGATGAGGGTTTGGATAATGGGGGTAAGGGTTGGAGTAGGTAGGGTTTCGTCGAAATCTGGGTTTTGGGGTAGGGTTTTGATCCCAAACAAAAGCAGTTTCCCCCTCTTGCTTTTTGAATTGTTGCTTCCTCCCATTACTACTTTGGCTTTGCAAAACTTCCACTTGAGTTTTCAGGGCAGACACATTAACAATCTTTCCAGCTTTCACGAAGTCATCATATTCCTCCAGCTTATTGACAATAGCGGCAAATGAGCATCCAGTCATGCGAAAAATTTCCTCAAAGTACGGGGGATCGTGTGCCTTAATGAAAGTTCGTATGATTTCGTCCTCAGTCATTGGTGGCTCAACTTTGGCAGCTATTTTCCTCCATCTCTTGGCATAAGTCTTCTGATCCTCGTAGGGTTTTCTTTTCGTTCCTTCCAATGTGGTTCGCGTCGGAGCCAACTCGCAATTATACTCGTATTGCCTTATAAATGCATTGGACAGGTCCAACCAAGTCTTTATCTCTTCGGGTTTCAGCTTGGAATACCAGTCGAGTGCATCCCCCTCCAGACTTTCTGGGAATAGCCTCAAAGGCAGATTTTCATCATCTGTTGGCCTACCCAACTTGTTGGCGAACAATCGGAGGTGTGTCTTGGGATTGCCCGTGCCATCGTATTTATTAAACTTCGGAGTTTTGAACCCCTCAGGTAACTGCACATTCGGGAAAAGACAAAGCTCGTCGTAATCCAGAACTCCTTGCTTGTTTAACCCTTGACTTTTCTTCATAAATTCATCAAAGCGGTCAAGGCGCTTAAGCAGCTTCACATCAACGGGAGCAGAAGATTCCCCCATTTCTGGTTTGGTTTGAATAATATGGTCTGGTAGGAATGGCTCAGCGGCAGTGTGATAAAAAGTATGAGGCTCGGGGGGTATGTTTGAAGTGGTTTGGGGTTGTGGGCCTTGCATGTGAGTAGGAAAAAATGAAGGATTAGGAGGGTAAGTGTATGGCAGATTTATGGTGGGATAGGTGAAAGTTCCTTCGGGTGGAATGATGAAGGGTGGAGTAAAAGTGGTTTGGGTCGTGGGCATGACCAATGATTCTGGCCCCGATTGACTGACGAGTACAGGCTCGGGTTGAACTCCGCTACTGATAAGATCATCGATTAATTTCTTTTGGGCGGCCATTTCAGTTGCCATCTCACCAAACTTCGTGAGCATCTCGGTCAGTTGGACCCCCAAATTTGCAGTCTCAGGTTGGGCTGTAGTAGCAGACTTATCCGACGGTTCCGGCTGTGAACTCATGTTTACACGACTCCTCCGGGCTTGACTACGGGATTGCGTTATGACGGGGCTTCGACGAGAAGCTATGTTTAAATAATCCCTGAGAATTTTGAAAGATTATCTTTAGATTGAGCCTTCGCTTGGCTATTCCAATAAAAATAAAGAAAAGAAAAAGAAAAAGACAAGAGTTAGTAAATATCCAAAAAATTCGGATGCATGTCCTATGGAGGAGCCCTTTTTGTGCCAAGGGTAGGCCTAGAATGAAGATGCAATCCTCTGAGGTAGGCACCATACCATACCTGATGGATCTGATCAACTCATTGAGTGAAAAATAATTTTTTGAAAGAATTTGGTCAATTGGAGTGACGAGAGATTTGTCAAAATGAGGACAACGTCCGAATAGATTGATCACCTTTGATTTACAAAAGGCAGGAGTTTGACCTTGACGGACCTCCTATCGAAGAGATTGGAATTCGTTTTGACAACTTTTCTCAGTGAAGCACGGGTCAAAACTTCAACTGATCAAATGGCTGGATGCAATGGTTGCTTTTCTCAAAATCGACTAGGTTTTCCATTTTGAAATTCGACATTGAAATCCTAATTGGTCAAATGAAATTGACAATTTATTAAGAATCGACCGGATTACCCTAAAAGGGAAACAGGTCAAATGAATTAAATGAAATTTAATTTATCCAAAATTAATCAAATCACCCTAAAAAGGGTAAATTGATCAAATAGATGGAACGAAACTTGATTTATTCAAAATCGGGCTCGGTTGCCCTAAAAATGGGTAAATTGGCCAAATGAATGAAATTGAATTAGTGATTTATTCAAAAATCGGCCGAATGACCCTAAAAAGGGTAAATTGGTCAAAAGACCCTAAAAAGGGTAAATCGGTCAATTGAATTGATAATTTATTCAAAAGCAACCGAATGACCCTAAAAAGGGTAAATTGGTCAAATGAATTGAATGAAATGAATTTATTCAAAAATGATTAGATTGTACTAAAATTGAATGAATTGAAAAAAATGGATTGGATAAGATGAATGATTTGTTCAAAAATCGATTGAATTATTCGCCCACTGGGTGGTTTCAAGAAATCATTACAATGTCTTGGTCTATGAGCCTCTAAAATCAAAATTTGGCCTCTATATTTATCGTCTCAATAATGAGGAATCATTTGTGAATTTTCTTCGAATTAATGTCCTTCACGCAAGGGATTTTTACCAATTTTTGATAAAATGGCTAAAAAGTGATTATTAGATGCTCATATTCCAAAGATCACTCTATGAAAATGATCGGATCCTACCTTACCTTGTGCACTCCCCCTTTGGATGGTATAAAATGTAAACGTGCAAGTCTCTTTGGATTAAGTATCCGAGACACAAGGTGGTTTATTCCTAAACACGGGATTCCCTATGTGGCATTCCCTTTCTATGGTTTATGCATGACGCCAGTTATTAAAGCGATGTAAATATGTGACAAACATAGCCTAAAGGACATGAATAATGCATCGAGGGGAAAAAGGTCTAGAATGAAATGTACTCATTAAAAATTAAGTGCAATAACTGAAATTTAAACATGTGAGCTATCTAGTGGGTGAGTCACTAAAAGAGTGCCAAATAGGCCTCTTATTGCTAGGGCATATGAATGCAAGCCAAGAAAACAAAAGAATGGTTAGTGCAATTGGTAATACACATAACATATTGGGAGCAATTAAGAAAAAGAAATACAATAAAGACAAGTAAAAGGGGTGGAACCCCTTCCCTCGTGCCTAATGTGCTTAAGAAAAGGTGAGGCCGACTCTACCCTAGGTTATTCTAATATGGATGCATGAGGTTTGGTTCACTAATGCCTAGACTCGATAAAGCTTCGGCTCCCAAGCCTTCAGACCTAAAGGCGAAGGGTCATCACTCCCAGGGCCTTTGATCGGTGGCTCGAGTGATCCCTTAGGTAGCGCTATGGGCGCAGAGCACACCAGCCGCCTACCCAAGGCGATCGATCCTAATCCTACAAGGCGGTGTGGGAAACGCCCACGAAAAACAAAATAAAATGGGATAAAAGCAAGTAAACGTGCACGTATGAAGTGTTCCCTATTTTGAGGGAAAGGGGTGAGAACCACGCGAGGCTCTAAAGGTGACACACACCCCCCCAAATGCAATGCAAGCGCGAGATACATACATCCAATCAACCAAACATACACACGTGAGTGAGGGAATAGTTTGATACGCGCGCGAGGCGAAAAAGTCCTAAAATAGAAAATGCAACCCTAATATCCAAATGCAATGCATAAAAAGGGTAGAAAAAGGAAACGAATGGTTAAGTCAAAATGCTTGGACCCACTTAGGAGTTCCCCAGTGGAGTCGCCAACTGTCGCGCCCCACTTTTTGATAGTGTGAATGAGTGATGATGTGTGCGTGGTGTGAGATGTGAGTGGTGTAATGGAATGTGAACGTGTGTAAATGAAAAGTAAAAGGCCATGGGACTTGATAATGCGACGGTTTGGCCATATAAAGTTCAAAAAGGGTTTTTTGTATCAAAAATGGAGTCGCCACTTGGTATAGAGTTAGGGTGTACCAAGTCACCCAAAAATGATTTTTGTTTTTGAATAAAAAAGTAAATAAACCCTTTTTGAGAACTTTTGGGTCTACGTAACCAAAAGAGGGATCGGGGGTCACATTTGACGAAGGGGAAGGCAAGGATAAAAATCCAAGGCACCCCTTCGACCTAGCCAAGGCTAGTTGCGTGACTTGAACCAATTTTTCCTAATTTTTCTACCCAAGGTATGTATCGCGTATTGGATATGTCTATATGAATGCAAAAACCTAGACCTAGGGGGACATGGGGGAAATTTCTCTTCAAAGGTTGAGTGGTGCCAATCACATTAATTGTGAAGCCCAATAATGATCCTTTTGGAGAGGTCACACCTAAACCTAAATGACGTGAAAAATGAGTGGAATGCATGCCATGTGAAAGTGTGAGTTTGTATGAAGTGAGAAAAATGATAAAAGTAATAAGATAAGAGTGAAGGTGTGCAAATGTAGATGAAAGTACTCGTGTGCGAGTGAAGATAAAAATGTTCGTGTGCGAGTGAAGATAAAAGGGTTCGTCTGCAAGTGGAGACAAAAAAGTGTTCATGTGCAAGTGAAGGTGATAAAAAGGTGCATGTGTGCAAATGAGACAAAAGTGAAAGTGTAATGATAGAGTGGATTGAGAATGCATGAGCCTAGGGAATTCATGCCTATTGGGTACGGGGAGACCTAAATCGTGACTTGATTTTCCCTTTGATTAGAAGGCGAAACTAGCGTGCTAAGGCTATCGAGTAGCCACACTCGCTCGTTTCCCTTATCGGAAGGGGACACTCAAGCAAAATGAACCCTATAGCTAGTATGGGATGCAAAACCTAAAGTGAGGGAAAGAGGGGGTCGAGGATCATGCCAAATGATAAAACTAAGGAAAATGCGTGATATGTAGTGAACAGGCAAATAATGCATTAATGAAGAAAACAAAGGAAAAAATCCTATTGGGTCTAGCGTTGGACTAGCCCTTTCTATGAATTCCTAATGAAATAATGAGCCACAACTAGCGTTAGGCTAGTGTGGTGACGTACATTCATCCATTCCATTCATTCATGGTTATGAAAGCAAGTAGACATGCCAAAACGCTCGTAAACACGTAGCACGTAGCACTTAGCATGCTCGACTAGATGCAAGAGCCTACTAAAGCAATTTAACATGTAACAACAAAAGCAAGCAACCAAGGGGAAGGGGAAATGGACCAGATGCTCTTCGAGCCCTATCTATTACAAGCCAAGAGGTGTACACATACCCCATAAAACTTAAATAAAAGTAAAAGCAAGTAAATGCATGCAAGGAGGCAAGGAAAGCGAAGTAGACAGGCATATTCACATAACACATAAGAGCACATAGGAGAAACGAAAAGAGATAAAAAGAAATTGTACCTCCCCCGTGTGTAATGCTAGTAAGGTGAACGAGACTCAACTTGGGCTATGGTCACTAAAGAAGAAGCTAATTTGGGCTAAAACCATTCAAAGGAAAGGATTAATGCACCAATATAATGATAAAATACAAACATGACAATTGGAATCCATCAAGCATCGAATCCGTCCTCACTTTGCAACTTAGAAATGATCAAATAAAAAACAAATTAGACCAATCGATCATCTAAACCATCTCAACATGAATATTAACAACCCCTCAAGTCCAATTAATTATTATAGAATTTCAAGGGCCCAAGATCAAATACGGGTCAATGAGTGGTTTCACTTGCATTTTGGGATCCAAAAGCAACCATTAATCAATCAAACCGAAATCAATTAAAACGTTTTAAAAACCTTAAAGGTCCCAGAGCAAGAAAAAGGTCAAGCAACAAATTGATTTAGGAAAATTAAAGAGAAAAGGCAAACATAAGCTCATGTAGACATAAGGTTCACAAAATCATGCATTAAGTGCCACTTAAACAAATGAAAACAAACAAGCAATCGAGTTGAAAAATTGAGGCTACCAAGGACTCAAATGCGAACATTAACCAAACACTCAAGCTTATCAAACACTTCTAGGCACTTCGAAATCCAAAGGCAAAGATAAAGTCAAGTAATGGCTTGAAATCCAACTATTCTAAGATCTATTTGCAAAAATTAGAACTTAGTTGAGTCTTTGTAATATTGCTGCCAAATTTCAGGGACCCAATTGATTGATTTTCAAAGCTTACGGGCCTTAGAAGGATTAGATAGAAGCCAAGGGGTTGGAGTGCAATTTTTTAAAAGCATTTACATGCATGCTACGTAGAAGCTTAAAATTCTGCAACTAAAAAACAAAGGCTGCTTCCTTGTATGCACAAAGCTTCGGCAATGTCTAGCAACAACTACACCCAATTCATCATACAAACAAGTTCACCAAAACAGAAATTATTAACCCAAATCAAACATGACATTTTGTTTGCAAGAATAAGATGGCAAATCCAAGTTGATGACCGCCCAAGATAAAGAAAAACAGCAAGACAGCATGCCGCAAGAATTTCTGCAAAACCAGGAAGCTTTCGGCAACCCATAATGAATCAGAATTTTTAACCAAGCATCAAAGGCTTTAGAGTAAACAACAGCTAGCCAAACCGCAAGCCCAAACAAGGAAACAAAAAACTCAAGAAAGCTTATCACGCAAATCTGGAAAATCAGAAACCTTGCTGCAATTTTTAGCCATGACTTGTCCAGAATTTTCAGTCTATCATGCAAACGGAAATGGAGTCATGAAGCTCGTGGGTTTATCCATCGAACCCCCCCCCCTTTTACAGTCAGATCAAATCAAGAGAAACACATAAGCTTCAGTGGTTCTAAGCTAACCCAATCCAGATTCACGCACAAAAGGAAACCAGAGGCACGATCATGAACTTCTGGTAATACCCAGGCTGATGATGCAAACTACCCTTCACATATTTAAACCACAAAGCACAGAACTTTATTTAGTCAAACATACAACAAACGCAATCCCAGGCTTATACTTCATCTTTAAAGAACAGAACAACGCAAAACCTTGTCTGACTTCAACTTTAGTAAACCAGATTTTTAAAACAAACCCACGAGACAATCCATAGCAAAAATGCAGTCAGGGTGGACGTACGAAACTGGCTTTGCGACCCAAACTTTAAAACGAACAGAGAAGAGATTGAAGATTACCTATTTCGCTGCTCCAGGAGTTAAATCACCGTGGGTAGTCCCGGATTGGCCGAACCCGAACTGCGAACTTTGACAAAGGGCCGTGGAGCTTCGAGCTTTGGGCTTCATCTCTTTACGGTTTCCTTCGATGGGTTTCTCTTCCTCCACTCTTCTGGTTCTTTCTCAGCCGCCAACCACCTGATGCTATTCTCCAGCTCTTGCTCTCGGTCCTCTCACTCGATCTCTCCTTTTCTGTTTTCTTCTTTTCCAGATTTCCCCCGTCACTCCATTTTCCTTTCTTGTTTCTTTCACTGCCGCCGCTTCCTCCCCAAAACCTTCGTAACCCTTTTCTTGTTTTCTGCTCTCCGCCGCCCACTTAAACCCTCCTTCAAAGCTCTAGCCTTTTGCACAGCCCTCTGTTTCCTCCCTTTCTCTCTCAGACCTCAGCCCGTAGGTTTCTTTTCTTGAGCCCCCCATTCCCCAAATTTTCTTTCGGCTCTTTTCTTTTGCCTTTTCTGTTTTCTGTCTTTCCCCCAGATTATCTCTACCTTGCGGCTGTTGCTTTCATTTTGTATTTATATGGGGGACAAAACCAACCCTAAACCTTCAGTCCTTTTTCTGTATTTGCAGCCAAGGGCTGCCCGAAGCTCTCAGATTGCAAGCTGCGGCAAAACGCAGCATCATGCCGCGTTTCTTTTTTTTTTTTTTTTTTTTTAACTTAATAAATACAGAAATGATAAAATATAAATAATAATAATAATAACAAATTGCCAAAAACCAGGTAAATAATAATAATGAAAATAATTTAAAAACTAAACAACTAAAAACAACAAAAATGGCCATTTTTCCATCTTTTTTGTTTCATTTTTCATTTTTCATATTTTTCATTTTTTCTTTCAAGAAAGCATTGAATTTAAATTACAAACGACTAAATCATATTTTTTTTGAATGCTTTTTTTTCCTTTTTCTTTTTTTCAACAAATTCTATGATAAAACTTAAAAAATAAAACTGGAAACTAAAAACTAAAAATGAACACGACAAGTAAAAAACTAAAAATGAAATTACACCAAAAATTTGGTGTCTACAGTGTCCACAACTCCTCTTTTGAAATTATTTTCAATCAAGAAACCACTCAATCTTTCATACCAAGCTCTTGGAGCTTGTTTTAGCCCATACAATGCTTTTGAGAGTTTAAACACATGATTTGGAAATTTTGAATTTACAAAACCGGGGGGTTGATCCACATATACTTCTTGATCAATAAAACCGTTTAAGAAGGCACTTTTAACATCCATTTGAAACAGTTTAAAACCTTTGAAGCAAGCAAAAGCAAGAAGCATTCTAATTGATTCTAATCTAGCTACGGGAGCAAATGTTTCATCAAAATCAATACCTTCTTCTTGAGCATACCCTTTTGCAACTAATCTGGCTTTATTTCTTACAACTACACCTTTATCATCCAGCTTATTTCTAAATACCCACTTAGTGCCAATGATAGGGTGATTTTGAGGTCTATCAACTAGTGTCCAAACCTCATTTCTTTCAAATTGATTGAGTTCCTCTTGCATTGCCAAAATCCAGTTTTCCTCCTTTAAGGCATCATTGATATTTTTAGGTTCAAAAAGAGAAACTAAAGCAAAATTGTCTATCAATTTCTTAGATGAGGAACGAGTGTTTACCTTCTCGGAGGGATCACCAATTATAAGTTCTTTTGGATGATTTTGGCTAAATTTCCAAGCCTTGGGAAGATCTTTGAATGAATCATCATTTTTGTCCTCATCTTCCCTTTCTTGATCTTCATGAGCTTCATTCTCCATTTCCTTTGCTTCCGGTTTAGAGTTTCCTCCATCTCCAATTTTTAGCTTTTCCATTCCTTCACGAACACCTACATCATCATCCTCACACGAACTTTTGGAATTATCATTATTAGTTTCATCAAATGTTATGTGTATGGCTTCTTCTATCACAAGAGTCCTTCTATTGAAGACTCTATATCCTCTTTTGTTCTCACAATATCCCAAAAATATTCCTTCATCAGATTTTTTCTCAAACTTACCAAGATGTTCCTTTAAATTTAAAATAAAACATTTACAACCAAAGACTTTGAAATATCCAACCGTAGGTTTCTTATCAAAAATCAGTTCATAAGATTTTTTATTCAAAATGGGTCTCAAAAGGATTCTATTCATCACATAACATGCAGTGTTTACCGCTTCAGCCCAAAGGTATTTTGGCAAACTACATTCACTTAACATAGTCCTAGCAGCCTCTTGTAATGTCCTATTTTTCCTTTCTACAACACCATTTTGTTGTGGAGTTCTTGCAATTGAAAACTCATGTGTTATGCCATTATGATCACAAAATTCTGGAAAACCACAGTACTTGAATTTCGTTCCATTATCACTTCTAATCCTAACAATTTTTAAACCAAGCAGATTTTGCACTTTAGCAAACAATGAAGTGAAATTCTTGAAGGCATCATCCTTATGAGCAAGAAATATCACCCAAGTATATCTAGAATAATCATCCACAATCACAAAGCAGTATTTCTTACCTCCCAAGCTAGTGATTTGAGTAGGACCAAATAAGTCAAGATGCAAGAATTCTAAAGGTTTAGAAGTTGATACACACTTCTTTGGTTTAAAAGAAACTTTTGTTTGCTTTCCAAATTGACATGCATCACAAATTTTATCCTTTTCAAAACTGATTTTTGGCAAGCCTCTAACCAGCTCCTTTTTCGAAATTTCCTTTAGTAAATCCATGTTAAAATGACAAAGTCTCCTACGCCACAACCAAGGATCTTCATTTGAAGCTTTAAGACATTTGAAACTAGATGAATCAATTTTATCAAGAACCACAATATATATGTCGTTAAACCTCTTACCTTTGAACACAACATTATATTTGGAATCAAGCACAATGCATTCATGCTTTTTAAACAACACATTCAAGTCTTTATCACACAATTGACTAACACTAAGCAAGTTATAACCTAAGTTATCAACCAAGAGCACATTATGAACAAAAGTTTCACCATCCTTACCAACATCACCTATTCCAATTGTCTTAGCTTTCACATCGTCACCAAATGTCACCTTTCCACTTGATTTTAATTTTAGCTTTATGAACAAGGAAGGATCACCGGTCATATGCCTTGAACAGCCACTGTCAATGAACCATTTTGACTTGTTTGAGCCTTTTCCCTGAAAAGAGAGAGTGTTTGGTACCCTTTAACTTTTGGGTCCTCAAAAGTTAGCATTGTGCCTAACTACCCACATGCATTTCCCTCCTTTGTTCAGATTTCTTTTAACATAACAATCTCCTTTCAAATGCCCTCTTTGACAACAAAAACTACACAAAATAGAAGAGTCTCTAGCATGTAATGGTTTGACATATCTCAATCCACTTCTTCTATATGTTGTGAAACCATGTGCATTTTTGTTGTGTGCTAATGTTCTTTGATGAGCAGTAAAAAAGGTAGATGACATGTTCTTTTTGAGAAAATCTTGCTTTCTTGCTTTCAACGTCTCATCCAAGTTGTCCATTCTTTTCTTCAAATCACCATGTCTTTCCTTCAGCATTTCACAAATACTTGTCTTTCTATCAAGCTCATTTTGAACATCAAATCCGGCTCTTACAAGACATTCATTGTCAGTCTTTAGTTGTTTATTTTGTTGAAGAAGACTTGCATTTTCATGAATGAGAAAAGCAATTTTCTGTTTTAGCTGCTTGTTTTTATCATAAGATTCCTTCAAGGCATTATGCAGTTTTTCAACAAAGGATTCAAGATCATCATCTTCTTCATCATCACTTTCAGATTGAGAGTGTATGGAAGTTACCTCATTATCTCCAATAGCCATGAAGGCCATTTGAGCTGATTCTTCCTCTTCTTCAACTTCCCCTTCGGAGTTGCATTCATTCCAAGTAATCTGGAAGTTGTTGAATCTTGGCTTTCGATCAGCTTTCCCATCTTTCATTTTCTTCATGGGGCATTCGTTTGCATAGTGTCCAGGTTGTCCATATTCATAGCATTTGTCCACTTGCTTCTTGTTGAATTCTTGTTTTCCTTTGTTCCTTGCATTTGATGAATAATTCTGAAATTGATTGCTAGGTCCTCCCCTTCTAAACTTTCTTTTATTCAAGATTCTCTTGAAGCCTCTTGTGATGAGAGCAAGATCATTATCATCACCATCCGAGTCTTCATCATCCAAGTAAGCTGGATCATCTTCACCTTGAGTAGTCTTTAGAGCAATGTTTCTCTTTGCTCTAGCATCCTCTTCCTCCTGCACTTTAGATTTCAATTTCAACTCATAAGAGGTTAGTGAGTTAATGAGAGATTCAATAGGCACATAATTTAAATCCTTAGCCTCCTCTATTGCAGTCACTTTATTTTCCCATTCTTTGCCCAATGCATTGAGAATTTTCCTGTTCTTCTCTCCCAAGGTGTACTCTTTGCCCAACACCTTGAGATCTTTGATCAAGTCATTGAACCCGCAATACATTTTGTCAATATCCTCAAGAGGTTCAAGTTTAAATGATTCATACTTTGTGACCAAGATAGCCTTTTTCTGTTCTCTCACGTTGTCACCACCCTCATGGATTTCTCTTAGCTTATCCCACATTTCTTTGGCCGATTTACAGCCTTTTACTCTAATTGATTCATTTGAATCTAAGGCACTATAAAGAACATTCATGGCTTTGGCATTCATTTCAGCTCTCGTTTCTTGAGCATTCATTTCAGCTCTCGTTTTTGGCCGAAGCAAACCTGTATCTGCATCAAGAAAGTTAGCTTCATGTGGTCCTTCACTCACAATAAACCATAGCTCAATATCAATAGATTGCAAAAAGATAATCATCCTTTCTTTCCAGCTAACATAATTGGAGCCACTAAACATGGGAGGCCTAGTAACAGATTGCCCCTCAACAAACATAGCATGACTGGTTGTCATCTTTACTCCAAGCCGCTTGAGCTTAATCTCTAGGAGACCAAGCTCTGATACCAATTGTAAGGTCCAAAGACAACCTAAGATGGGGGGTGAATTAGGTTGATTAAAATCTTAATCAAATTTATGCAATTTTTCTTTAATAAAAATTTACCTTCTTTTCTAGTAATGATCAACCAAGTAGATTAGAAGAAGAGAGCAATGTTGATTAGAAAAACAAGTATAGATAAGCAATGAGAATTTTATTAAACAAAAAGAATAAGATAGAATATCAAACCGATTGTCTACCAAGCTTTCCTCAAACTTGAAGACCAATCACTAGGTTGAACAACTTCTCTTTGATGAAAGATGATCAACTAGATGTACAATGGAGAGAGCACTTCCTCCTTGCCCTAAGCCTCACTTAGTCAAGCTAAGAAGTTTTACAATCACTCAGATAACCCTCAACAAAGCTACACTAATAAAACTTTCAACCACAAAAGAAATGCTCACAAGAAATTCACACCACTTGGAGAACAAATCTTGTCTTGGAGACTATTTTCAAGCTAAAATACCTCTTGAGATCTTGTAAACAAAGTGTGCAAAAGTTCCTTCTTCATTCAGAATCGTTTGTATTTGAAGGGGACCAAAAATGGGCTTCATTAATGCTTCCAACGGATAGAAGGCAGATGAAGAGTCAGCTAGCCGTTGGGGCTGTCGGACGTCCGACAGCTTAGTCATCGTCCGATCCCATCATCCGTAAATCAGTCAAGTTGTTGTTCGGACGTCCGATGGGATTTTATCGTCCGAGCTTCTGTGTCCGAACGTCGTCCAGAGAGTTATCAAAGCTTTGTGGAATTTTTAGGAGGTCCGATGAGATTGATGTGCGTCCGAAGCATGCGTCCGATCCTTCAGGACGTCTGATGCTTCCTTACGAGCGTCCGACAGAGTTTCCTTCTTGATGTTCTTCATCCTTTCGGACGTCCGACAGATTCCTTCGGACGTCCGACATGAGTGTCCTGTTTTTGCTTCTTCTTTTGGTTGATTTTCATTTCTTAACATATTCGTACCTGATTCTTTGATAGGCAAAAAACACTTATATTTGAAGAGAGTTAGATAAACATTTCAAGATACTTTGTGATCATCAAAACCAAGAATAACAATCTCCTCGACTAATCGGTATACTCGAGTATTACCACCCGTGTTTATTGAGAATTTTGGGCCCAGTAGGGGGTTTGAATGGTGGACGGAGAGTAGTGTAAGTGGTGCTCTACTGGATTGGTTCCTTTACTTGAAAGTTGACGGAGTGTCAACTATTACGTGATCAAGCTCCTGATGATGAATGGAAGTGGGCTCCTGAGAGCCATCCGTTTCCTTATGCTTTGGAATGATTATTGCTTATTGGATTATTGTTTATTTTGAAAAACTTTTACACTCGCTCATTTTGAGATTGCTACTTGACGTGTTATTGCTCACTTTTATGAACTCTTCATGCTCGTTACTTTGCTATATCAAAAAAACTTGTACTTATATATAATGGTCAATTTGCTATTTGGAACCTCACTGGGCTTTTAGCTCATTCCATTCCATTTGTTTTCCTTACAGGGGTACGAGCGAGGCGTGAGATATGTAAAGACTAGCATAGACTAGTTGTTTTGACTTTTGACTTGTACTCGCGTCATCACTTGATTAGGATGATTGTACTTGGATTGTATACACTTTGAACCCGTTTGGGTAGATAGAGGCTTTGTATTTTGAATATGCATCGATGTAATTGTAAGTGTGAATTGCGATGTTATTTATTGTCGACGATTGTATGCACGTGATACGAGGGAGTGAGTCCTGGCGAGAGTTGAGCAGGCGGTCCGCTAAACCCTAGGGTACGCCCATGGGGAGGTGGGGCCGTCACAGATGGTATCAGAGCTCCTATTGAGCTCGTGCCGGGAGAGGGTTCTCGGACTGTGGGGATTGACTTGTTAAGTGTGGAACTATTGTCTATTGTTGGGGACCTTAGATATGTATGTTGGGTAGGAATCTTAATATACGGGTGATTTGCTCTTGAGCCTGGCCAGCTTGAGTGGTGAATTATCATATTTTTGGATTATTGTCTGTGATACCCTAACTTTTAGGATACTATTGTTGTTTAGTCTCAAAGAGAATATTACGGTTTCTTTATTTTATTGTTTTGTTTTACAGACTAGAAACCCTAAATTCTAGAAATAAAGTCTAATCAAAACCCTAGTTTGTGACGACCCCATCTTCCCCTAAGGCGAACCAGAGGGGTCGACGGACCGCCTGCCCAGCTCTCGCCAGGACTACCAACCCAAAACAAGCAAAACGAACCGAACTTGCAAAGAGAAAAATCAATAAAACAAGCGTACAAACCTTCTTAAAAGGTTCTTATCACCACAAAGTCATCACGGAAGAAAGTATAGCTCGCGAGCACTTGAATTGGTCAAGAAAAGGAAACAGAAAAATTTGCCGCGGATGAACAGTAACTGACTGCGTCACTATCCGGCCAGAATCTGGCCGGATATCCGGCCGGATTCTAGGCCGGATAGGAGGCAGTGGCTGGACCCCGAAGGGGTCGAAATTCCCCTGTCAATCCGGCCGGCAATCCGGCCGGAAGTTGGCCGGATTACACTGGCCGGATTGCGTCCAGTGGCCAAAATGCCAAATTTTTTTTTTCCTCTCTGCATATCCGGCCTTGTATCCGGCCAGAAACTGGCCGGATTCTTGGCCGGATTCTGGGCGACAGTTTTGCTAAAATCTTTTCTTCCTTCGTTCGAAAATCGTTGTTCGCCCCAAACACACCAAACACAGAATACAGTTAAGCCAAGACTTAATAAAGGCATATATACAAGAAAAGGAATCACTTATACAAGTCCAAAAAAAATACTTGAATTCAAATACATTCAAGTTGCAAGTTCTAGAGGAGCTTTACAAAACTAGCTATCTATCTAGCTCAACTCAATCAAAACTTGTTTCCAATCCTGCTCCTGTAAGGAAAACAAAACAACGGGGGTGAGCTTACGCTCGTGAGGTACCAAATGCACAATTTCATGATACAACTAGTAACACATACATAAACACCTTCATACAACCATACACATATAAAAGGATACATGTGACCCTCAAGGGCCGGTTTCCGTTTGCCATACTTGATCGCACATGTTGACACTCCGTCAACCATTTAAACAAACCAAGATCCGTAGACACCACTTCGCACCATTTCCTTCCACCATTCACCCCCTATTCGGGCCCGCCGCCTCATAGTTCCAAAAGGGTACTACTCGAGTATACCACAAGGTCGAGGAGTTAACACTCCACTCGCCTATCAAGAACCCAAAGGCTCATTAACGAATCGCCCAAGCCCTTGCCGGCTCGACTCGAATAACGGTCTAAGGGCATGAGCTCAATTTCACATTAATATTAAGGCATTGCCCCATCAAATGTCAAAGCATGTATATATACCACTTCACCTCCAAACAATAATGGTAAAGGCAAGTAAGTGGTCAAGAGCGATCAAGTACACTCTCGACCCAAATCAAGACATTTATAATCACATAACAAGTATGTTCATCATATACTGGTACACTCACCAAATTTTCAAGCAAGTCACACGTTTGAATCAGGTGTAGGTCTCGGCCCACCGGTACGACCTAAAACAAGCAAATAACCATATTGAAGACTCAAATACAATTCAACGTACAAGTTTAACTTACTAATGCAAGTTGCTCAAAAGCCAATACAATGAAACATTAAGGTGTGGAATGTGAGTAAAAGCCCAAAACTTATCCATTTCTACTCAAATCCTTCTCAAGACAAAACCATCTATATTTCTAACCATTTGGACGGCATAACCCCTTAATTTCTTCACATTTCCAACCTAACCACAAACATTCAACTGATACCAATACACTTATATCTCACAATTTAGTCCATTCATCCCATTTAAGCCACAATACAATCAAATTACTAGCATATATACCATATATAGAAAAACCCCAATTATACCAAAACCTAAAAACCGAAAATCCTACAAATGCCGAAATTTTCTACAATTAAACACCATTAACACACCAAGGCTCTAAATCAAGCCATATAAATCCACCACACCCAACTCAACCATAAGTTATCATATAAAACAGAAAATTCCTCCATAAATAGAAAATTTCCACCACTCACCCATAACTCTTCAAATAGCCCATAAAATTGCATCTTTAACCTCTATCACCAATAAATTTCATCTTACAACCAAGAAATAAGCATTTCTTAACTTGCTTACCTTACAAATGTTGGATACAAGGTAGATGAGGCCTCTCTCTTCAAACCAAATCCACCAAACACCTCAAACACTCCTAGCAAGCAAGTTTTATGGAAGAATTTGTGAATTAACCGGTTAGATTTCAAGATTTGGCAAGAGATTGAAGCAAAAATTGAAGAACTTTCTTTCTTTCTTTCTTCCTTGTTGGTCGGCAAAGAGGAGGAGAAAAATAAAGAATTTTGGGTAATTTTTTTTGTTTTAGTAAAGGTGTAGGAAAAGTCAAAAATTCAAGGGCCAATGAAATTGCAACATGTGTTCTTCAAGCTTATCTCAACTTGTGTCTTGTAACACTTAATTAAAGACTCACATCTAATTAACTCCTAACACTAAGTACTAGGCTTCCGTAAATAAAATTTCCCAAAGTTACCTTTCCCGGTACCGATCATTTTAGCGGGTCCCACAAGCACTGTACACCTCTAATAGCCCAAACTTGACCTAAACCCAGAATATGCTATAAAATTCACATTTTACCATAAAATTCCCCAGAAAACCTACATATAATAGAAAACCCTAAAATATACTCAAAAGTCCCAAAATAACTGCCCGGAAAATAAGAAAATTTTCGGGGTCTCACACTCTTTCCCCCTTAAGGAATTTCGTCCTCGAAATTTCTCACCTGAGTCAGTAAACAGCTCTGGATATTTGGTTTTCATCTCGTTTTCCATCTCCCAGGTTGCCTCCTCAACTCCGTGGTTCTTCCACAGAATTTTCACCAAGGGAATTTGTTTATTCCTCAGCTCCTTAACTTTCCTATCCAGTATTTGCACAGGTTTTTCTTCGTAAGTAAGGGCCTCGTCAATTTCAATCTCTTCCGGCTGAACCAGGTGAGTGGGATCGGGGTAATACTTTTTGAGCATGGACACATGAAATACATCGTGAATCCGTGACAGGCTCGGCGGTAACTCAAGTCGGTATGCTACTTTTCCAACCCGCTGGAGGATCGGAAAAGGTCCTACGAATCTGGGTTGGAGTTTCCTTCCTCTGCCAGCAGTGACACTCCGCAACGGGGTAATCTTCAAGAATACTTGGTCTCCTATTTCGAATTCTAAATCTTTCCTTCGATTATCGGCGTAGCACTTCTGACGACTTTGGGCTGTCTGGAGTCTTTGACGAATTAACTTGACCTTTTCTTGAGCATCCTCCATCCAAGGGATAATGGTAGGGTCTAAGATCCTTTTCTCTCCAACTTCATCCCAATAAATTGGTGAACGACACTTTCGCCCATAAAGAGCTTCGTACGGTGCCATTTGGATTGACGAATGGTAACTGTTATTATAGGCGAACTCAACTAAAGTCATGTGTTGTCCCCAATTGCCCCCGAAATCTTGGATACACGTGCGTAACATATCTTCGAGGGTCTGAATCGTCCGCTCTGACTGTCCATCCGTCTGAGGATGGTAAGTAGTACTCAGATTCAGCTTCGTCCCTAAGGTCTCCTGAAACTTTTGCCAAAATCTAGACACGAAACGAGGGTCTCGGTCAGAAACGATACTCACGGGTACTCCATGTAATCGCACAATCTCCTCCAGATATACTTGGGCTAACTTATCCATGGAATACTTCATATTCACAGGTAGGAAATGAGCCGACTTGGTCAATCGATCAACGATCACCCATACGGCATCATGTCCTCTTTGAGTCCTAGGTAGTCCAGAAACGAAGTCCATAGTGATATGTTCCCATTTCCATTCAGGTATTTCCAAAGGTTGTAGCAATCCCGAAGGCTTCTGATGTTCAGCCTTAACTTACTGACACACTAGGCAGGTTTGCACGTACTGAGCTATCTCTTTCTTCATCTTGTCCCACCAGTACAATTGCCGCAAGTCACGATACATCTTATTACTTCCTGGATGGATCGTATACTTAGATCGATGAGCTTCCTCCAAAATTTCCCTTCTCAAATCTCTATCATCAGGTACTACGATTCGATTTCTAAATCGTAAAATCCCTTCAGAGCTCAAATTAAAATCGGAAATTTCCCCTTTCTTCACCTTTTCTATCCAATTTTGAACCGTCGGATCTTTAATTTGAGCTTCCTTGATCTTTTCCAAAAACACCGACGTCACTTGGATGTTCCCAAAGATTATCCGATTAGGCTCCAGCTTTGGATTCCATTCTCCTACAGCTCCCAATAATTCCCATTCTTTCACCATCAATCCAGAAATTTGAATTTTTCTACTTAAGGCATCGGCTACCACATTAGCCTTACCAGGATGGTAATTAATCGTATAATCGTAATCCTCCAAGAATTCCATCCAACGACGTTGTCTCATGTTCAACTCCTTCTGGGAGAAGAGGTATCTAAGGCTCTTGTGGTCCGAATAAACTTCAAAAGTTACTCCGTACAGATAGTGTCTCCACTTTTTCAGAGCGAAGACAACTGCGGCCAATTCTAGGTCATGAATGGGATAATTTTGCTCATGAGTTTTCAACTTCCGGGAAGCGTAAGCTATTACATTTTGATGTTGCATTAATACACACCCCAAACCTTCTTTGGAGGCGTCAGTGTAAACAGTAAAACCGTCCGGACCGTTAGGTAAAGCTAGAATAGGGGCCATAGTTAATCTCCTTTTCAGCTCTTGAAAACTGATCTCACACTTATCACTCCACAGGAATTGTCCACCCTTTTTGGTTAGATCGGTTAAGGGACTGGCAAGTTTCGAAAAATCTTGGATAAATCGCCGGTAATAACCTGCCAACCCTAGGAAACTCCGGATCTCCGTAGGGTTATTGGGTCTCTTCCACTCAGTTACCGCTTCTACCTTGGCCGGATCCACAGCAATCCCTTCCTTTGAAATCACGTGCCCCAGAAAAGCAACTCTTTCTAACCAGAACTCACATTTGCTAAATTTGGCATACAACCGGTGCTCCCTCAGGGTTTGTAGGACCTCTCTCAAATGTTTTTCATGTTCCTCACGGGTTTTTGAATAAACCAATATGTCATCGATAAAAACAACGACAAATCGGTCGAGATAAGGTTTGAAAATTCGATGCATGAGGTCCATGAAAGCAGCAGGGGCATTGGTCAGTCCAAAAGGCATCACGGCAAATTCGTAGTGCCCATACCGAGAATTAAAGGCGGTTTTAGGCACATCTTCTTTTCTAATCAATAGTTGGTAATACCCCTGTCGAAGATCTAATTTCGAGAAGATCACTGCACCTTGTAACTGATCAAATAACTCGTCAATGTGGGGAAGGGGGTACTTATTCTTAATGGTCACGTTGTTCAACCCTCGGTAGTCGATACATAGTCTCAAGGTCCCGTCCTTCTTCTTCACAAAAAGAACAGGTGCCCCCCAAGGTGATCCACTCTCGTGAATAAACCCTCGCTCCAGAAGGTCTTGCAGCTGTAATTTCAGCTCTTTGAGTTCCGCAGGTGCCATTCGGTAAGGAGTTTTGGAAATAGGGGAAACCCCTGGCAAAAGGTTGACCTCAAACTCAATCTCTCGTTCTGGAGGCAGATTCACTAACTCGTCAGGAAAGACATCGGGGTACTCACTCACTACTGGAACATCTTCTATTTTCAATCTGTCGACCGGCGTGTTTATAAGAAAAGCTAGGAACCCTTGCGCCCCTCTACTCAATAATTTCCTAGCGCGAATACCCGAGATCATAGCGGATGAGGCTAGACTACCCCTCACATCTAACCTCAAAGTTGCCTCCCCAGGAATACGAAATTCTACTATTTTCCTCTTACAATCCAGTTGGGCATCGTAGCGAGCCAACCAATCCATGCCCAATATCACATCGTATCCCTTTATGGCTAAACTTATCAAATTTCCCAGTAACTTCCTCTCACCTACCCAGATCTCACAATTCGTATACATCTTGCTAGAAATCAAACATTGGTCCCCCGTAGGAGTACTAACTTCCAGCTCAAAGGGAAGAATAACAGGGTTTATATCAAGTCCGCACATAAACTCGGGGTTAACGAAAGAATGGGTAGCTCCAGGATCTATCAAAATTCTAGCTAGGCGGTGGAAGACAGGAATCGTACCTTCCACTACCTCGGCGGAGTCAGGGACTGGCCGTTGTTCAATGGAGTACACCCGTGCAGGTACCTTTGGTTTGGTACTGTCTACCCGGGATTGGCTTGAGGTAGCCTTAGATGTCACCGGGGTAGTTCCTCTCGCGTCACGTGCCTGGACCGGACAGTTGGCGAACCGGTGCTCCGCACTTCCGCACCGCAAACATTTATTCTGCTTCCTCCAGCAGTCGTCCTCCGTGTGATTGGGTTTTCCACAGAAGTTACACGGACCACGCGCTACAGTGGCGGAACTCCCTTGGGTGGTGTTTCTCGGCGGCCCTCGACCTGGTTGGCTTCCTCGGAAAGAAGCCCCTCTAGCAGGACTCGAAAACCGTCCCCCTCCAGCTCCCCTTCCAAATTTAGGAGGGGGGGTACTCTTATCCCCTTGAGTTGAGCTACTCCCAGCAGCTCCCCGCTTTCGATTTTGGAAGTTTCTTACCTGGAGCCTCGCATTCTCGGATCGTAAGGCCTTCTCAACAGCATCACTAAAAGTAGTGATTTGGGCCACGGCCAAATCCTTTTGGATCTCTACATTAAGCCCTTGAAGAAAACGCCTCGCCCTTCTTTGTTCCGTCAAGATGAGCTCAGGGGCAAACTTAGACAAGCGCGTAAATTGGCTCTCATATTCGGCCACTGATTGTGCGCCTTGGCGTAGACGAATAAATTCGTCTTCTTTTTTCTCCTGAACCAACGGCGGAAAATACTTGGCATAGAATTCCCTTACAAAATTCGTCCAAGTCCTTGGTGTCTGTTCTCGCTCCCATTTTGTCCGGATAAGGTTCCACCACGAGCGAGCAGCCCCTTCGAGTTGGAAAACCGCAAAGGTCACTTGTCTCTCTTCCGAGTAGCGTAGGGCGGCAAAAATGTCTATCATCTTCTCCAACCATTGTTCTGCCACATCCGAATCGGGCCCTCCGAGAAATTTAGGTGGAGAAAATTTTTGGAATCGTTCGAGAGCTCGATCTTCGCTCTCGACATGATTTCCAGGGTTTCCGGGGTTTCCAACTGGAGGATTAGGATTGGGGCCCTGTTGCTGTACTACCTGGGCTAATAGATCGGTCATCCGCTGGATAGCAGCGGCTACCTGAATATTGGGATCGACTTGGAGTTCAGGATTGGGTTCGGGCACTGTAGTTCCCGTACCCTGTTCAGGGGTGGGCTGTCTACCCCCACGTCCTCTACCTCGGCCACTACGCGTGCCTTCCATCGTTCTAGCTTAACCAAATAACCAAGATAAACACATAAGTAGAAATATAACATGAAAAGGTACACATTCCTGTGCATAACAATAAACATGAACACTTAGCCAATAGGTACTTCATAAAACACTTAAACACATAACACATAGTCATAACATTTTCACCAAGATTAACCATATATATACCAAAACAGTCGTTCAAGTACAAACGAGGAAAGCCTCTTGCGGAATGGCCATACAAAAGTCATATACACAAAACTAGTCCACTATGCAACATGACTAGCTAAGGTTCTTCCCGACCTACCATTCCGTCGTTCCTATATATACAAGAGTCAAAAATATCCAAAATGGCTTGAAAGCCAGGCCCTAGCCTACCGTGGGACTAGAGGACCCACTCGCTTGAGTGGATCCACCACCAACCCCGCCTCGTACACTAGAGCACTCGTCACTCTCGTCCTCTAATAGGTCATCACAAAGGTTCAGAATCGATCCGGCTCTCTCCTTCAGTTGCCTTGCCCTCTTAACCATTCGCTCACGTGCCTCTCCCAGTTGCGTACACAGGTCGTCCACCCTAGCTTGACCTTCTCCCAGGTCATATTCCAATTCCTTCATTCGTTCAGCTTGCCTCTTGTTGGCCTCTCTTAGTTGCTTCACTTCGGCCTCTAGCCTTGTACAATCCTTGGCCAACTCCTTCCTTTCTTTATCTACAGCCAATACGAGGGTAGTGGGGTAGGCAAACCTGTCACGACACTCACAACGCCGAAGGCGACTAGCAGGACTCCAACGTACCGCTGCCCCTCTCGACCGGATCTGGTACTTGATCATAGGAAGTACTCTCCGGCCCTGCTTCACAGTCGGCCTCCCACTAGATCCACTAGGCGCATCCATCCTACACAAAAGCGTAGTCAAACTCAAACACTCTCAGGAAAACAAGCAAATACAAGCATGCCCAGGTTAATCTAAACCTAGGCTCTGATACCACTTGTGACGACCCCATCTTCCCCTAAGGCGAACCAGAGGGGTCGACGGACCGCCTGCCCAGCTCTCGCCAGGACTACCAACCCAAAACAAGCAAAACGAACCGAACTTGCAAAGAGAAAAATCAATAAAACAAGCGTACAAACCTTCTTAAAAGGTTCTTATCACCACAAAGTCATCACGGAAGAAAGTATAGCTCGCGAGCACTTGAATTGGTCAAGAAAAGGAAACAGAAAAATTTGCCGCGTATGAACAGTAACTGACTGCGTCACTATCCGGCCGGATTCTAGGCCGGATAGGAGGCAGTGGCTGGACCCCGAAGGGGTCGAAATTCCCCTGTCAATCCGGCCGGCAATCCGGCCGGAAGTTGGCCGGATTACACTGGCCGGATTGCGTCCAGTGGCCAAAATGCCAAATTTTTTTTTCCCCCTGCATATCCGGCCTTGTATCCGGCCAGAAACTGGCCGGATTCTTGGCCGGATTCTGGGCGACAGTTTTGCTAAAATCTTTTCTTCCTTCGTTCGAAAATCGTTGTTCGCCCCAAACACACCAAACACAGAATACAGTTA
>NW_020864443.1:0-94208 GCF_003713205.1 Coffea eugenioides | reverse complement strand
TAAGAAAAACAAAAACGTGGAATGAGCTACACAACCCAATGAGGTTCCAAGACACTCTAGCAGTTCTAATAAATCAAGTAATTTGAGCATACTCAATATATGATTCAAGGTTGCACATTGGCACAATATCATGAGACAGTTATCATTGTACGAGTAATTTGAGCATAATACAAGCATGGTTCAAGGTTGCATCTTGGCACATTAGCATGATACAGTTATTAGTGTGTAAAAATAAACACACATTGAAGGATACGGTGTTCCAGTGGAACCATTTCGGTCAACTTCACCTTATAGCTCCAGTGATCCCCTCGGTTGTCTGGCCATCACCTTATCCCTCCAGTGGTAATACTCGAGTATACCGAAACGGTGTCCCAGGGTTCCAACCTACCCGACCGAGCCCAGTCCTGGCTCGAGTAGGTTAGTAACCAAGGGCAGGGCCCAGTTCAGCTTAGAACTTACAACATGCACAAGTAATCAAGTAAATTGGTGAACGGTAAAAATTTATCCTTTTAGTAGGTCGAGTGAGATAAAGTACACACTCGCCTTTAAACGGTGGCCAATTTCATACGAACATGTAATTTACGATAATCAAGTAATCAAGTAGTCAAGTAATCAAGTAAGCAGATAATCAAGTAAATCGGTAAACGGTGAACGGTAAACGGTAAATCATCTCGGTTAACGGTAAGAATTCATCATTTTCGTAGGTCGCCCATTGGCCGTTCCCTACTTTTACCATTTAAGAGTTGAGGAGATTTACTCCAATCGACTTATGTAGCCATAGCATAATCAATCATTGAAACGCTTCATGTAAATATGCATTTCAAGTATTTCATATCGAGTAATTCAAGTACATTTTACTTAAGTGAGAACGAGTGCGGTAATACACATACTCGACTCAAAATGATGGAAAGGTCCATAGGAGCAATTTTCGATAGTACTTAACAATTAAACACATAATGACCATGGAGTAAACATGTCATGAAACTATTCAAATCACATACTCCTATATGGAACACTCATCCATTCAAAACAAGTGAGTAAGTGCTCAAACAAGTGTTTAGGCATCCGCTTCGAGTTCCTCTTGAAGGTCCCCTTGAGCGCCTGAGCAGGTAATAATTAACTTTACTTAAAATCATACATTTACCAAGAAGGATGCACACTCAATTAGACTAAATCAAAGTCTTAAAAGAAAGCTTCAATTCTCTCTACTCGAGGTTCAAGAGTGGAGTTTTAAAGTTTGAAGAGGGTCTAACATCGTCCATGAAATCGAGTTCAAAACGTTCAATCTATATCGAGAAAAGAAGTCAAGGTTCCGAAATTGCATTTTCTAAGGAATTGGCAAAATTCAGCTTTGTGTGTCAAACTTAGAAAAATCATATGTTGCACTCAGTAGGTCCAAAAATGGAAAACTTGGTACCGTTGGAAACTAGTTCCGAAGTACTAAAAGTTCCTAGAAGACACTTTTCTAAGATTCAAAATGGAAAACACTCAAATTTTGGCTTAAAGTGGCTGACTTGGACTCCCAAGACAGATTCGGGTTGGTTTTTGGCAAATTTTGGAAATTCGGCAAAATTCACACAATGCGAACTAGCCTCCGAAATTTGGAACTCAATTACAGTTACAATCAAAGTTTAAAACAAAAAAACGAAACAAGAATCGAAGTTTTGAGCGCCAAGATATAGCAGCTCAAAGTTGATCAAAAATTCCTCATTGATCAAGAATTTCCAGATTTGAAACATGAACTTTGGGACTTCAGTTGGACATTGAAATAGACTCGGAATGGCACAAAATTTGGTAGTATTACTCTACCATATAAGGGCTATACCTCTGTCAAATTTCATATAAAATTTCGTTCGGGAAGTCAGTTAACAAAGCCACTAAAGTTTCAAGAATTCCAAGGTAATTCTGCCTTGTACTTCAATTTTCCTTTATAAAAGCTTTGTTCCACACAATCAACTTCAATTAATTCAAATATTGAAACTAATGTTCCATAAACATCCAATAAGTAATTTAGAAGTAATTGACATCAAGGTTTTCGAAATATAACTTCCCAAATCAAATTTGACCATTCGGCCAAGAGAAAAGGAAAATTTTCCAGATTCGAAGAGCAATTTTGGGACATCATTTGTATATCAAAATGGTCTTATATTGACACCAAAATTGGTACAATTCAACATCCATATGAGGGCTACTCCTCTACCAAATTTCATTTGAAATTCACACGGGAAGGTAGTGAACTAAACTACCAAAATTCAAGAAAATCCCAAGACCAATCTGTCTTTTGCTTCCTTCTTCTTTTCAAACATTTTGCCCATGATGAAAACGATTCAAATCTGGTCCATTTATGAAACAAAAGTCTAAGAAACATCTAATATACATTTGGTAAGTGATTGACACCAAAGTTTTCAAAATAACAAGTCCCAAACAAGATAGGCCATTGATCAGTCCAAAATGAGGGTTTTCAAGCAATGATGCAGGTCTGTAATTTGGCCATAATTCACTCAATTCAACTTGGAATTGAGTGAGGTTGCTGGAGTTGAAAAATAGATTCATAAATATACAATTTCTTGGAAGAAATCGTTCTCAAAATCTGTCCACAGCTAGCTCATATTTGAGCATCAATTCGCTGCTCAAAACAGAGCTCCCAGTGTAGATGCGAAACAGGACAGTCATGTTCAAATGATTGGTATGGACTAGTCAAGTGGAATGAGAATGTGAATTTTATATTATTGAAAATATGGGAATGTCTAGTTTCCAGTGCCGCAAACGGCACTTGATTTCGACATCGGAGCAAACATTTATAGCCGTTTGAAAAACACTGCCAGAGCAGTTTCGGGAAAATTCCAGTTTTACTAGACTTTCGAAAACTCAACATCTACCCATCCAAATCCCAAAATTTTTTGATGAAACTTTCTACACAACCCACACAACATGTATACATAATAGACAAGTCGTTAGAGCTACAAAAATTTGCTCTAAGGGCCACGGTATGTACAAGGGCAGAAATGGAAAAATTCCCTCATCACTTCCTTTGAGTTTTCCTTCAACAATACAACCTATTTCCACTAGATTAAACACTAATCCAACATTAATAACATCAAAACACAACAAATCAGTCCATCAAGCCATAGTGGGAGTTCATAGAGCCCACACACCAACTTTTCAACATAAATAAAGCTACCCACATGATTATATAAGCTTATAAGTGCAAGATAGTCTTCATAAACTAAGATTCTTGTAGTTGATCGTGGTTTACCTCTCTTGATGAACAAAGCAGAAATTTTGGACCTCTTGAAGCTCAACAAAACCATGGAAAGCAAGCTCTCTTCCTAGCTTGAGGTGGTCTCCAAGTGGTTAGCTAAGTGTAGGTGAAATTTGAGATGAAATGGTGAAGATTTGATGAAGGAAAAGTTGAAGAACTTGGTTGTTTTATTCATGAGGGTGGCCAGCCAGAAGAGAGCAAGAGAGAGAGAGGTTTTGGTCTGAAATGAAGCTTCCAAGAGAAGCTTTAATGTGCGGCTACGATTCGTTCAAAAGTCAACCCTCTCCCCGCGCGCACATGCGCGTTTTTCGTGCTCGATTCCTCTCGTGTTTGTTTCACTTGTGCACTAAACATCTAATTCACTTTCATTGACACTATTATTATTCACTCTTAAGGGTCTAAAAATAAGGGTCTAAAGTTCCTCAATTAATTGCGCGCGTAAAAACACGTACTTCCGATTTTTGCGCGATAAAGCGGAATTTTCAAGAAATTCTTATAACGATAGTATCACTAACTAATAATTGAGCACTTAAACATAAAAATACCTATTTCAAGACTAATGTGCAAGTCTCCAATTTTTCAAGCTTATTGTATCCTCGATTCGATTATTGTCTCCAAACACGCATCCACTATTCTCACTAAACGAGCTTTCAAAATTAAATTTTGTAACAAGTCATTTTAATAATATAAGTAAGTCATAGTTCCATATAATTGGGTCTAAAAAGGTTGAAATAAAATATTCGGAGTAAACGGGCAATTAAATATTTAAATAAGCTAGTAATAGGAATTTAAAATAAGTAAATTTGCGAGTCCTCAAAACTTTCCCTCCTTAAAAAGAATTTCGTCCTCGAAATTCTAACCTTCTATGATCTAAGATAATTCGGAACCTCGTTGTGTGATCATTTCATATGTTCTTGCAGATGCCACTGGTCGGTTTCCTCCTCTATTGGCTCGTCGAGGGATAATTCTATTTCCTTGTTGAGTAGTAGTTTCTCGTGGATACCTGTTTGGACAGTCGTGAACTTTATGGTTGGTACTCCTACATCCCATACACTTTCGCCCCTTTAGCCAACAGTTTTCTTCGGTATGATTTGTCCTTCCACAATATCCACAGGTTGGACGAGGCGTTGTGACTTGACTTGCTTGCGAGGTTTCCTTTGATTGTATCTGTCCTACTGGAGCTCTTCGTGACGTAGGCCCCTCTGGTTCCTTTATCATGAGTGGTGCAGGGAGTGATAGTCTTACTCCATCCACTCCTTTTCTAACTTTGGGTGGTGGTCCAATTTCTCTTAGTCTATTATCGGATGCATCTATTTTCCTCGCTTGAAAGGCTCTCAGTTGGGATTTTGTGCTTTCCACCCTTTGCGCTTTTTCAAGAGCATCACTAAATGTTTCAATCTGTGCTGCGGCAAGGGCATCTTGGATTTCTAAATTTAATCCTTGGATAAATCGTCTTATTCTCTTCAGTTCCGTAGCCACTAATTCTAGAGCATATGTAGATAACTTCGTGAAGCGTGTTTCATACTCAGCCATGTGAGGACCTGTAATTTTCTTAATTTCTAGGTTTTAATTTCTTTTAATTATACGTTTTTCCATCTTTTCTTTATTCGAAACGTGGGACCCACTAGTGCGAAAAGTTCGGAAAAATTCGGCCAATTAGGTTAAATTCCGGATACTGTGTAAAATTTATCGGGTGTTAAGAGATAAGTTGAGTGTGTGAAATGATTGATGTGAGAGAGAAAAGAAAGGATAGGAATGCATTAATGGAGTGCCACGTGTCACTTGGTGATTGGTTTTGACTTAAGAACACTATTCACTTTTTTTGACTTTTGACCAAAATTGGTTAAATATCTAAAAATTTCACAAAAAAATCACCATTTTCTTTCACCTTGTGGCCGGCCCTCTCTCTTGCCAAGAAGGAAGAAAACTTCTTCAATCTTCAAGCTTTCCACTAGCTCAAATCATCCAAATCAATCACACAAACTAGTTTCCACTCCATACAATCTTTCCATTTAGTGTTAGTGGTGAGTTTGGTGAAGTTTTTGGAAGAGCTAAGGTGGTCTACAACTCCTCTTCTCTTGTTTACTAGGTAAGTGATGATTGAACATCCTCTTATAGCTAATGATGTTTATTTTGTGCCTAATGGTGACTTGAGTGATGGAATGTGTGATTTATTTCTTGATTTGAAGTGATTTGGTGAAGTTTTTATTTTATTGAGGAATTTTCTGGTTTAATATGAATGGGATGTTGTGGCTATTTTTGATGATTGACAATGGCTTATAATGACTCTAGTAGGTGTGAATTATTGATAATTGCAATCAATTTTGGGTTTGGATTGAAATGAGAAAAGTTATGGTTGATAACCCCTAATTCTGTCCGGTTTTGGATCATAGGGTTAGAGGCCGGATTGGACTTTTCTCAAAACATGAAAGTTGTAGGTATTGATGAGTTTGAAGTGTCTAAAACATTTCAGGTAATTTGGATTAGTGTAGAGTGAGATATGTCGTTTTTACTGTTGCTGTTCTGGGTGATCAGAATATGCGAACTGTGATTGTAATCATCTGTTTTGACTGGAATTGCTTTGGATTTGGATGTTGGTGTCTTCTGATGAAATGTATCTTGATGTCTTATCTATCATATGCCTTTGGAATCAATGCATTTGGACCTGTATAGACTGAGTTGGACGAATTACAGCATTGTGTGATTTGGGAACCTGCAATTACAGTTCTGGGTTGGTTTTCTGCATTTTTGACCTAGTTGTGCTAGGATTTGGACTGAGTGGCCTTCTACATTGTTGTAGCCCTGTCTTTTAGCTTCGAGATGGTGGGTCTTACACCCTCATCCGATAAGCGTACCGCATTGTGTGCCATTACCGCATTAGGAGGCCAAAACTGTTTTTGGTGTTGGGACAAATGAGTTCCATTTCCTGATTTTCTGGTTTGCTTATATGTCTATATATGCATATGAAACCCTATTGGGGTTATGTTTGACTTGGCTTTATGACGCGTTATCGAGTCTCATTGTACTTGTTTGTATGTTTTAAGGCTTACTTTTATTCCGGTCATTTCCTAGTTAACTTTTACTTTGGGCCTAGTGAATGGCTTTTGGAAATGAGGTGAATTTTGTGTGAGATGTTGGGACTGATTCGAGGAAATAATGAAGCCTTAATGGCTGGAAAAGTAAGAAATTTAGGGGAAGTGCTGCCCGATTTTCTAGGCCGTTTGGTTCTTTTAAGTTGGATTTGCCTTTTGGTAGAAATAAAAGGGCTTTTGGGTTATTGAACCTAGGTCTTTATGCTATCTTTTGTTCCCAAAAATCATGTTTTGTACCCTTGCATTAGTAATTATTTGGCGAGGCATACGACTAGTAGTCGAGCCTCATGTGCATTGTGTTTACTCGATTACGGATGTGAAACCTTCAATTGGTTTATTTTGGTTATTTTAGGGTTTCTTGGCGATTAAGGCCAATCTGAAGTAAAAACTTTTGAAGTTGAGCCGGTGAGTGTACCACTCCCCTCCATTGCTGTCTAACTTGATTTCTGCTCTGCAATCTGTTAAATTTGTTTGAGACGAGGGTGTACTTTATCACACTCGTTCTTCTATCTGTTCATATGCGAATTTTGAGTGCCTATCTGAATCTGCCGTCTGAATCTACTATCTGAATATGCTATTTTGTATCTGTATCTGAATCCGTTATCTGTGTCTGCATCTGTTCGGATTTCTATGACTATGAGCTCAATCCTGTGGCTAAGTTATTCGAGTCGGGCCGGCAAGGGCCTGGACGATTAGATAACGAACCACGGTAGTCTGTTCGGGGATTTTTGGGTATTGAGACCCTTGATTCCGGTATACTCGAGTATTACCATTTCTGTTCGGTTACGGTGAGCGGGCCCGGTAAAGGGGTGTTTGGTGGACGGAATTCGGTGTAAAGAGGGGTCTACGGACGTTTTGGTTCTATATACGTTGACGGAGAGTCAACCGGTTTGGATCAAGTACTGCGCTGGAAATTTGGCTCCTGAGAGCCACCCGTATCCTTCTGATTTGAATCATTGGTTCCTTTGCTTTACATCTGGCATGTGTATCTGATTTGTTAAATGTGAAATGCCATGATTTTTCTGCTATATGTTTGGTACCTCATTGAGCGCAAGCTCACCCCTTTCTGTTCCTTTTGTTTTCCTTACAGGAAAATAAACCCTTTTGGTCTAGATTTGACAAATGGCTGCCAAATTGAGCTAGTTGAACATATCTTTTGTATAGCTCATGTATTAAAACCCTAAGTGTACTTTTGGGGCGTTTTTTCTTTTGATTTGGCAAACCGTGTATATGTATTAACTTTTGAAAACTTTTGTATGTCATTTTGGATTGAAATTTTGGATTGTAATCGCTAAAGTTCAGATGTGAATGTTTCCGTGCTCTTTCGGTTGGGTTCTGACGGGTCGGTTACTATCATGGCCGACTCCGGATTTCATTTTTCTTCTTTTGGGTTATTTTTCCATTTTGACTTGTTTACGCTCGTTTGTAAGTTCCGGATCGCAATAGATAGTTCTAGTCTGCATCGTTAGTCCTGGCGAGAGCTGGGCAGGCAGTCCGCTAACCCCTTTGGTTCGCCTTAGGGGAAAGTGGGGCTGTTACAAGCCACACTTAAAGTTCCTTGACGAACCTTTATAAAATCATCTTCTCTCTTTTCTTGGACAAGTGGAGGAAGAAATTTCTCATTAAACTCTCGTACAAAGTTTATCCAAGTCCTTGGAGTTTGATCTTTTTCCCACTTGTTTCTTATAACATTCCACTAGGCTCGGGCTGCTTCTTCAAGTTGAAATATAGCAAAAGTGACATGTCTTTCTTATGTGTAGTCCAAAGCATCGAATATATTCCTTATATTCTCTAACCAATTCTCAGCCACTTCTGGGTCAAGTCCTCCAGAAAATTTGGGTGGGAAGAATTTCTGAAATCGCTCCAAAGCTTCATCCTCCCCTATCTCTTGGTTTCCACGTTGATTTCCTTGTCCAACCCCTTGACCCTGTTGAGCTACTAAGAGCTCTAGTATATCCGTCATGCGAGTTAAAACTAATCCCATTTGGTCATTTCCTTCCCCAACTCTTGGCTCGGCGTTTTGATCATTATCAGACCCATTATCTACTCTTTGATTTCGGGATTGTCTAGGTTGACGTCCCTTTCGTTGTCCTGTAGTTTCCATGTTTACAGCTAATCTATATGCATATGCATAAACCTCACACTAAGCCATAATTGAACTACTTACATATGCCAGTAACAACTTTTTAAAAAAATGAAATCACTTACACAAATAACATTATCACCATACAAGTAAACACAAACTAGAGCTCAATAAATCATAACACAAGTTACAGTCAAGTAAAGTTCATACCAAGTCAAAGTCAGTAAATAAAGTAAACAGGTGATCATTAAAAGTACATTCATCTCCAAAGCACAAACTCTTAAGTTCTACTCCCATCGTCACACTACAAAAGGTCACAAGTAGTGCTTCACTAGATTAATTGGAACTAAGTGATTCCCGGTCCCTAACACGTTCAACTTCAATCCCAACACCAGGATTTTCTGGGCTATGATCTTCTCCACCTGCCGCTCTTAATTATTGTGCCATTTTGGCCAAACGATTATTGGTTTCCTATAACTATTCACGTGAAATATCGATTCGTTCTGATTCCCCACAAATAGAGATCTCAAGTCCTTAGAATTGCCTCAACTCTTAAGTACTCGGGTACAAGAATCAGAAACAAGGTAATTCACAACTCGAGCCGGCCAGTCCCAAGAGTTCATCACCACATTTGAGATTCCTACCCAACATACATATCTTTATTTCCTCCAAGTATCAAGATAAAGGATTTATACCCATCACATTCATAATCCATAACTTCACTCTAGAAGAGCACTTAAGTCTTTACTCATTCACATAATATGGACCATAACATCTCTTGGCCCAAACTCACCTCGTGCAGAGACTACGCGAAGCGGATCTGATTTCCATCCCTACAATTAGTCACTTAACCTTCAAACCAGTCCCACAGTCCGGTATCCTAAACTTTTAATCCTAGGATGCACTACAAAGATTTGAAGCCTAAGCTCTGATACCAACTGTGACGCCCATATTTCTCCCTAAGACGAACCAAAGGGTATCCGCGGGACGCCTGCCCAACTCTCGCCAGGACTCACTACAATCCATAATTTAAAAGCTCAAAATACTGCGAATAACTTCAATATATATTCAAAGTACTCCAAAGTATTGCATGCTTACAATTAGTTAACTTTCAAGCTTGATACACTCCAAAAGAATATGTACTACAACGATCCGTTATAATACAAGTTAAGGTCTTCAAAAGAAAACAATCTAATACTATTCACGAGCACCCTTGGTCTCGAACCCTGTTAAGGAAAACAAACACGTGGAATGAGCTACACAGCCCAATGAGGTTCCAAGACACTCTAGCAGTTCTAATAAATCAAGGAATTTGAGCATACCACATGTATGGTTCCAGGTTACATATTTGGCACATTAACATGAGATAGTTATCATTGTACGAGTAAAGCATAATTGGTTCAAGGTTGCATCTTAGCACATTAGCATGATACAGTTATCAGTGTGCAAAAATAAACACACATTGAAGGATACGGTGTTCCAGTGGAACCATTTCGGTCAACTTCACCTTATAGCTCCAGTGATCCCCTCAGTTGTCTGGCCATCACCTTATCCCTCCAGTGGTAATACTCGAGTATAATGAAACGGTGTCCCAGGGTTCCAACCTACCCGACCGAGCCTAGTCCTGGATCGAGTAAGTTAGTAACCAAGGGCAGGGCCCAGTTCAGCTTAGAGCTTACAACATGCACAAGTAATCAAGTAAATTGGTGAAAGGTAAAAATTTATCCTTTTAGTAGGTCGAGTGAGATAAAGTACACACTCGCCTTAAAACGGTGGCCAATTTCATATGAACATGTAATTTACGATAATCAAGTAATCATATAGTCAAGTAATCAAGTAAGCAGATAATCAAGTAAATCGGTAAACGGTAAACGGTAAACGGTAAATCATCTCGGTTAACAATAAGAATTCATCATTTTCGTAGGTCGCCCATTGGCCGTTCCCAACTTTTACCATTTAAGAATCTAGGAGATTTACTCCAATCGACTTATGCAGCCATAGCATAATCAATCATTGAAACGCTTCATGTAAATATGCATTTCAAGTAATTCAAGTACATTTTACTTAAGTGAGAATGAGTGCAGTAATTTTTGATAGTACTTAACAATTAAACACATAATGACCATGGAGTAAACATGTCATAAAACTATTCAAATCACATACTCCTATATGGAACACTCACCTATTCAAAACAAGTGAGTAAGTGCTCAAACAAGTGTTTAGGCGTCCGCTTCGAGTTCCTCTTGAAGGTCCCCTTGAGCGCCTGAACAAGTAATAATTAACTTTACTTAAAATCATGCATTTACCAAGAAGGATGCACACTCAATTAGACTAAATCAAAGTCTTAAAAGAAAGTTTCAATTCTCTCTACTCGAGGTTCAAGAGTGGAGTTTTAAAGTTCGAAGAGGGTCTAACATCGTCCATGAAATCGAGTTCAAAACGTTCAATCTATATCGAGAAAAGAAGTCAAGGTTCCGAAATTGCATTTTCTAAGGAATTGGCAAAACTCAGCTTTGTGTGTCAAATTTAGAAAAATCATATCTTGCACTCAATAGGTCCAAAAATGGAAAACTTGGTACTGTTGAAAACTAGTTCTGAAGTACTAAAATTTCCTAGAAGACACTTTTCTAAGATTCAAAATGTAAGGCACTCAAATTTTGGCTTAAAGTGGCTGACTTGGACTCCCAAGATAGATTCGGGTTGGTTTTTAGCAAAATTTACACAACGTGAACTAGCCTCCGAAATTTGGAACTCAATTAGAGTTGCAATAAAAGTTTAAAACAAAACAAACAAAACAAGAATCGAAGTTTTGAGCACCAAGATATAGCAGCCCAAAGTTGACAAAAAATTCCTCATTGATCAAGAATTTCCAGATTTGAAACATGAAATTTGGGACTTCAGTTGGACATTGAAATAGACTCAGAATGGCACAAAATTTGGTAGTATTACTCTACCATATCAGGGTTATTCCTCTGTCAAATTTCATGTAAAAATTCGTTCGGGAAGTCAGTTAACAAAGCCACTAAAGTTCCAAGAATTTCCAATGCAATTCTGCCTTGTACTTCAATTTTCCTTTTTAAAAGCTTTGTTCCACACAATCAATTTCAATTAATTCAAATATTGAAACTAATGTTCCATAAACATCCAATAAGAAATTTAGAAGTAATTGACATCAAGGTTTTCAAAATATAACTTCCCAAATCAGATTTGACCATTCGGCCAAGAGAAAAGGAAAAATTTTCCTGATTCGAAGAGCAACTTTGGGACATCATTTGGAAAAATTTTCCTGATTCGAAGAGCAACTTTGGGATATCGAAATGGTCTTAGATTGACACCAAAATTGGTACAATTCAACTTCCATACAAGGACTACTCCTCTACAAAATTTCATTTGAAAATTCACACGGGAAGGTAGTGAACTAAACTACCAAAGTTCAAGAAAATCCCAAGACCAATCTGTCTTTTGCTTCCTTCTTCCTTTTCAAACATTTTGCCCAATGAAAACTATTCAAATCTGGTCCATTTATAAAACAAAAGTCTGAGAAACATCTAATATACATTTGGTAAGTGATTTACACCAAAGTTTTCAAAATAACAAGTCTCAAACAAGATAGGCCATTGATCAGTCCAAAATGAGGGTTTTCAAGCAATGATGCAGGTCTGTAATTTGGCCATAATTCACTCAATTCAACTTGGAATTGAGTGAGGTTGCTGGCGTTGAAAAATAGATTCATAAATATACAATTTCTTGGAAGAAATCATTTTCAAAATCTGTCCACAGCTAGCTCATATTTGAGCATCAATTCGCTGCTCAAAACAGAGCTCCCAGTGTAGATGCGAAACAGGACAGTCATGTTCAAATGATTGGTATGGACTAGACAGGTGGAATCAGAATGTGAATTTTATACCTTTGGAAATCTGGGAATGTCTAGTTACCAGTGCCGTAAACGGCACTCGATTTTGACATCGGAGCAAAATGTTATTGCCGTTTGAAAAACACTGCCAGAGCAGTTTCGGGAAAATTCCAGTTTTACTAGACTTTCGAAAGCTCAACATCTACGCATCCAAATCCTGAAATTTTTTGATGACACTTTCTACACAACCCACAAAACATGTATACTTAATGGACAAGTCATTAGAACCACAAAAATTTGCTCTAAGGGCCACGGCAGGTACAGGGGCAAAAATGGAAAAATTCCCTCATCACTTCCTTTGGGTTTTCCTTCAACAATACAACCTATTTCCACTAGATTAAACACTAATCCATTATTGATAACATCAAAACACAACAAATCAGCCCATCAGGCCATAGTGGGAGTTCATAGAGCCCACACACCAACTTTTCAACATAAATAAAGCTACCCACATGATTATATAAGCTTATAAGTGCAAGATAGTCTTCATAAACTAAGATTCTTGTAGTTGATCGTGGTTTACCTCTCTTGATGAACAAAGCAGAAATTTTGGGCCTCTTGAAGCTCAACAAAACCGTGGAAAGCAAGCTCTCTTCCTAGCTTGAGGTGGTCTCCAAGTGGTTAGCTAAGTGTAGGTGAAATTTGAGATGAAATGGTGAAGATTTGATGAAGGAAAAGTTGAAGAACTTGGATGTTTTATTCTTGAGGGTGGCCAGCCAGAAGAGAGCAAGAGAGAGAGAGGTTTTGGTCTGAAATGAAGCTTCCAAGAGAAGCTTTAATGTACGGCTACGATTCGTTCAAAAGTCAACCCTCTCCCCGCGCGCACACGCGCGTTTTTCGTGCTCGATTCCTCTCGTGTTTGTTTCACTTGTGCACTAAACATCTAATGCACTTTCATTGATACTATTATTATTCACTCTTAAGGGTCTAAAAATAAGGGTCTAAAGTTCCTCAATTAATTGCGCGCGTAAAAACACGTACTTCCGATTTTTGCGCGATAAAGCGGAATTTTCAAGAAATTCTTATAACGATAGTATCACTAACTAATAATTGAGCACTTAAATATAAAAATACCTATTTCAAGACTAATGTGCAAGTCTTCAATTTTTGAAGCTTGTTGTATCCTCGATTCGATTATTGTCTCCAAACGCGCATCCACTATTCTCACTAAACGAGCTTTCAAAATTAAATTTTGTAACAAGTCATTTTAATAATATAAGTAAGTCATAGTTCCATGTAATTGGGTCTAAAAAGGTTGAAATAAAATATTCGGAGTAAACGAGCAATTAAATATATAAATAAACTAGTAATAGGAATTTAAAATAAGTAAATTTGCGAGTCCTCACAGGCTGTGTCGAAAGTTTCCACCAAAAATCACTTGATTTGGTTGGCCAAAAGTTGAATTTTTGAAATGGTTTCAAAGCTGGAAAACGTGTCCAGAGTTACTCTGGCAGCGAATTCAAATGACTATAACTCTTTGCTCCGATGTCAAAATCGAGTGCCATTTGTGGCATTAGAAACTAGACACTTCCAGTTTTCTAACGGTATAAAATGCATCCCCTGATTCAACTTGAGTAAGCCGCACCTGCTTTTCAAATTTACCTGTCTTGTTTCTCTGCTGTGTTAGAAAACCTGTTATGAGCTGCGACTTGTTGCTTGAATATGAGCTAGTTATGGACAGAATTTCATTCTGAGAAATTGTAGCCTTATGAATTTAGTTTCCAACGCCACTAACTACACCCAATTCCAAGTTGAATTGAGTGAGTTGTGGCCGAATTACAGACCTGCTTCAAAGAAAGAAAACCCTAATTTTGGGCTAGCCAATGGCTTATCTTGAATGAGACTTGTTATTTTGAAACATCTTGGTGTTAATCCCCTACCAAACATATTTGGATGTTTCTTATACTTTTTCTTCATAAATGAACCAGATTTAAGTTGATTTCATTGGCCAAAAGTTAGAAAAAGGAAAACGGAAGTACAAGGCAGATTTGCCTTGGAAATTCTTGGAACTTTAGTGGCTTTGTTAACTGACTTTCCGTATGAATTTTTCCATGAAATTTGGCATAGGAATAGCCCTTATATGGTAGGGTAATACTACCAAATTTGGTGCCATTCCAAGTCCATTTCGATGCCCAACCAAAGTCTCAAAATTCATGTTTCAAATCTGGAAAACCCTTGTTCAGTGAGAAATTTTCAGCAACTTTGAGCCGCTATATCTTGGCGCTCAAAACTCCGATTATTGTTCTGTTTGTTGCGTTTTAAACTTTGAAGTAACTCTAATTGAGTTCCAAATTTGACAGGCTAGTTCGTATTCTGTGAATTTTTCCGAATTTCCAAAATTTGCCAAAAACCAACCCCAAATCTGTCCGGGGAGTCCAAATCAGCAACTTTGAGCCAAATTTTGAGTGTCTTCCATTTTGAATCATTGAAAAGTGTCTTCTAGGAACTTTTAGTACTTTGGAACTAGTTTCCAACAGTATCAAGTTTTCCAATTTTGGATTTACAGAGAGTGAGATGTGATTTTTCAAAGATCGCATCTCAAATCTTAAATTTCCGAACTTAAAGGAAATTGAGTCCTTAGCACTCTCTATTTTCCTTCGAGATTGCTTGACCATTTTACACTTGATTTCAAAGATGAAAATCAGATTTTTTTTCTTGTATTACTAAACCCCACTGTTGAGTCTCGATTCACGAGTAATTAAGGTTCGTTTTCATGATATCTTCTTAGATTGTACGTGAGTGCAATCTTTCTTGATAATTAGGGGTTTTAAGCGATAGTGTGTAATAGTTAATTGTTAATTGCTAAGACACTCAAGAGGACCTTCAAGAGGATCCCTCGGTGGACGCCTGAACCCTCAAGTGTGCTTTACTTCTTGAATTACTTGGTGAGTGCCAAGTGTATGTGAACTTGATACGTGCTTAATTGTTATTAATGATTGGAGATTTTGAAAATGCTGAGTCGAGTGTGTACGTTACCGCACTCGTTCTCATTTGAAATGAATGACTCATGATTGAATTGATTGAAATGAAACGAATGATTGAATGTATTGAATGATTGAATGAAATGAAATGGTATGCTATGACTGCATACGTCGTTGGAGTGAATCTCCTCGACTCATAAATGTTAATTGGGGGACGCCCAATTCTCACTGGCCAACCTTGGACTCGAGCCGGCATGGGCTTGGTCGAGCTCCTTGGTGAACCCTGAGAAAACATAAACTTGACCTATTGAGAGGTCTTGCTTGGCATACTCGAGTAGTATCGCCTCAAACAAGCGAGGCACAAGGGTATATAACGGTGAACGGGGACATGATAAGTGAAGTTCTACGGACTATAGCCTACTCGATTGACGGAGTGTCAACTCGTGGAGGTTCTTGATCGTGCAAGTGAAAAAAAATAGCTCCTGAGAGCTCCTATATCCTTGAATTGTTTCTATTTACTTTTCTAGCTCGAATTGTTATTTACTTGAATATTATTGTTTTACTCATCAAATGATATTGTTACTTGAACAACGTGCTTGCATGTGTGTTTTCTTGGCCTCACGAGCAATTACTCACCCCGTAGATTTATTTCCTTAACAGGAATGGACATGGAGTGAAATTTGGAGAAACCCCTTTAGGTGTACTTTTGTATTAGGGTTTCAAATGTAAATTACTAGACATTTTGGCTGTTGTATATTTTGGGGATTGATGTATCTTTTGGATACCTGATGTAAGAATTGGATAGTTGATGTATTTTGAACTCGTGGTGTAAGACTTAGATATTCGATTATGGAAGTGACTTTTCTTTATTTGGCTTGTATTAATCATTATTTATCGTTAAGCGTGAATCGAATTGTCTTGAGTCCTGGCGAGAGTTGGGCAGGCGTCCCGCGGATACCCTTTGATTCGCCTTAGGGAGAAGTGGGGGCGTCACATAAAGACTCGATGCATCAAATCCATGAAGGTAGCTGGGGCATTTGTCAATCCAAAAGGCATAACGGCAAACTCAAAATGCACATACCTTGAATTAAATGCGGTTTTGGACACATCTTCTTTCCTTATCTATAATTGTAGTATTCTTGCCTAAGATCCAACTTCAAAAACACCACTGCTCCTTGTAGCTGATCGACTAACTCATCAATGTGAGGTAAAGGGCATTTATTCTTAATTGTAACATTATTCAAGTCCCAGTAGTCTATACATAATCTCAAACTCCCATCTTTCTTTTTAACAAATAGGACTGGAGATCCCTACGGAGATTCACTTTCTCGAATAAATCCTCATTCTAACAAATCTTGCAATTGCACCTTTAATTCCTTCAATTCAGCAGGTGCCATCCTATAAGGAGTTTTTGAAATGGGTGTTGTTTCGGGCAGTAAATCAATCTTAAATTTCACCTCTCTCTCTAGTGGTAGTGATACTAGTTCACTAGGGAAAACATCCGAGTATTCTCCTACTACTGGCACATCTTTGACCTCCAATTTATCCCCTGGTGTATTAATAAGAAAAGCTAAGTATCCTTGGGCTCCTTTACTTAACAATTTTCTAGCCTGAATTCCTGAGATAAGAGTGGACGAGGCTAAAATACCCTTACGTCTAGCCTTAGGGTGGCCTCTCCGAGTATACAAAATTCCATCACTTTCGTCCTACAGTCTAGTCGAACATGATATCGCGCTAACCAATCCATCCCTAATATAACGTCATACCCTTTTATGCCCAAACTTATCAAATCTACCAACAATTTGTGCTCTCCAACACAAATCTCGTAATTCTTATAGATGGTGTTGGTAATTAGACATTGAGATGTTGTGTGATGTAGTCCCAATTCAAGTGATGCATATGTTATTGAAAAAACATGGATGTTGAGGCGAGAAATTAAATATGATGGACGTACTAATAAGTATTCCTTCATATTTAATGGTCACCGTTCTATACTTGTATCGCTTACTTATGAGTAACTTTGTATTGATCTAACATATATGAAAAATAAGCATGAGCGTTATAGCATGAAAAAAGAGCTTGTTGAGTGAAAGTGATTGATGAGGTAAAATTTGAGGGAGGTGAAAAAGAGAAAGAGGCTGAGAGTAATGTGAGAGAAAACCCAGCTATTGAGTCGGCTATTGAGCTAGAAAAAGAGAGTGCAAAGTCTAAAAATGAGCTGATTTTGAGTCCTATGTTTCTTCTAACGATTTTAACTTTACTTTGTTTAGTGTTAATAATGTTTTGCAGGCAGAATGAAGTGAAGTAAAAATGGTTTTGACATGCACTATTTCTAAACCTTTTGATGGATTGATGATCTTTCAAGGAGTTGTACATTTCTACCATCAATCTATGGCAAAGTGCACTGCCTTCATAAACCAGTCTCTTACTTCGAAAGGGTGTTATCTTTTGAATAATTTTGAAGCTGAAATTACTTATGTGAAATCTTATTTTTGTGTTTGTCCTATTGGTTTGCATTGTCTTAATAATTCTAGCGTAACATTGAGTCCTTTTCAGCATTGCAGTTGTTTGTGTTGTGAGAGTCTCATTTTGAGTCCTTGTTGTAGACACCAAATTTTTAGGGTATTTTTGTTTACTATTATTTTATTTTTTATTAATTTTATTTACTTTTAGTCTTTTACTTTTATTTTTAAGTCATTTTTATCATAGAATTTATTGAAAAAAAAGAAGAAAAATCATTCACAAAAAACATGCTTTATTTTATTTTAGTTTGCTGTTATTTACTCAAAAGGAAAAAAAAGAAAAAAAAGAGAAAGGAAAAGAAGAAGAACGCGGAAATAGCAGCATGCAAGAAACAAAAATGCAGTTTTGTCCAGTGGGTTTTCCGGTCATTTTTGCCCGACATTTTGCTCCATTAGATTGGCATAGTACAAGGCCATCCGACCCTTCATCCGGCAACTAAAAATTTTAGGAAGCAAAAGCCATCCAAGGGCTCCCGGATGATCACAGAAAAATGCAGAAAAGAGGGGACCGTAGATGCTAGGTTTGAGGGGTGGCTGATGTCTATATAAAGCCACGAAGCTGAAGGGGAGAACGGAGACGGTGCGAGGGCACTGAGTGACGGCTGAAAAGAAACCAGAGAGGCTAAGGAGGGCTGAGGGAGAGTGTGGAGTAGAATCTGGTGGGCGGCTGGTTGAGTAAGAAAAATCAGGGAGAGAGCTAGAAGGGGTTTTGGAGAGGATAGAAAGGAGCAGCTTTTGAGAAGAAAAAAAGCTCACGGGGGAAAATCTGGGCAAAAGGGAGAGAACCGAGAGATGGGCTTTGAGGGAGAAAGTATGAAGATAAGAATGTGAGCAAGAGGGAGCTTCGTGAGACTAGGTAGGGAAGAAAAGCCAGAAGAAACAAGAAACGACAGAAAGAGAGGAGGAGCAAGGGGCCAAGGCTGAGCGGAGGAATCTCACCACCACCCGCGGCTGTTCTTTGAAGAGAAATCACCACTGAAATCCATCAGAAAATAACACTTGAAGAAGAACCTGCACACTTGCACTGAAAACTTAGGAATTGGCAGAAAAGCTTCATGCAGTTCTTATGTTTTCCTCCTCGCAACAGTCCACAAGAAACTGGTTTTAATCATTTTTTCTGCTAGCTAAATCTTGTGCCTAAATGATTTAACGACGAGGTTGCATGTTTTGATCCGAGGCTAAATGTTTTGGTGTGAACTTGATGTGAGTCGTGGCTGCAAAAAGTTGCAGCAGAAATGGTAAGAAGCCAAGTGTTTCAATTGGCCGAAAGTTTGGTTTGCTTAAAGTGCTTGATTCAGCTTGCTACTTGACTGGGATGGCATAACTTTGCCGCAAGTCTTGTTTTTTTGTGTTTGAATGAGTGGAAACGTGTTGAGTCACTTGCATGAATGTCATCTCAGTCGAGTGAGTAAAAATTGCAGAACCTTCTGTCGGTTGCAAAAGCCTATTCTTTGCATGAAACTTGCTTGAGATTCGACTAAGATTTGCCTTGTTAAGAAGTGTGTGTACCTGCTTTAATTAGAGTTAGTGCAAAGTTTCTGAATGGTCGAAGGTTATGTATGAAGTTTGCGGCTGGAAATTGTAACTTTTGTTGCAGAGAGTTTCCATCAGAAATGCTTTGTTACCGAATGTTTCTCACGCCACTTTGCATGAATTTGCATGAAAATGTGTCCAAAAATTGCACTTTGACCCCTTGGCTTCTAACTCATGCTGCTATGACCCAATCAATTGAATAATCTCCTCAATTTGGACCTTGGTAGTTTTAATTTTACAACTTCATTGCTTGTTTGCTTCAATTAATTACTATGCTTTGTTTCAATTGCACATTTCTTTTAATTTTTCTTAATTAAAGTGGTACCTTGACCTTTTTATTGTTTTGAAGCCATTTTTCCTTCATTTGATTACCATTGCGAGGGAGGTACACTCTATCCTCTATTTTTGACTTTATTTGACCCTACGTGTGTATATGTGTCTTATGTGTGCAATTGCATGACCTTAAATGTTTATTTCATTTTGACCTTATTCATTTCTTTAGTTGCTTAGTTTTTGCTTTAATTTTAGTTTAATTTTATCATTTGGGAGGCACTCAAATGCCAAAATTGTAATAGTTAGGGATTTAATTGTTTTATTCCTTCTTATTCCCCCTTTTAGATTGTAGTAGGCCTTCTCCCCTAAAAATGTAATAGTTAGGGCCTTAATTGCCTTGTGTGTTTTGCATGCTTAGGTGCTATGTGTTTAATCGCTTTCTTAGGTTTTGGCATCTAGATGCGCATGCTTATGTGTTATGTGAATTACGTGCTCACATGTCTACTTGCTTTAATTATGCACATTACTTATATATGTGTGTATGATGGATGCAAATGCACGTAACCGTGGCTAGTCCAATGCTAGTCATGGTTGTCCCCTCGAGCTCTTGCAAGTCCAATGCTTGTGAGAGAGCGTAGATGTGGGCTAGTCCAACGCTAAACCTTAGGAGCCCTTCGCGCGTTAGATCATGATTGTGTGATCACTTCATCTCATGCATATCTTTACTTTTAGGGCCTTTTTCACCATGTTGCATGACATTTTCCTTATATATGTATACCCCGTCCCCCATATTTTCCCTTATATGTATATTACTCGCCCCCTTTGTATGATACATAACATTAGACTTGCATTTCATTTTAGATTTAGGATTAGGGTAGTGCATTTGCTTGATTAGATTAGGGAACCCCTTGGATATGGGATATGGACGAGTTTGGCTTTTCTAGCCTTAGCACGCTCGTATTCCCTCTATTAAAGGTAAAATTGAGTCACGAACATTAGTCCCCCGTACCCGACATGATGGATTCCTTTAAGACATGTATATTTCTATAATTATTTTATTCCTTTTCTTTTCTTAGAGTCTTATATTTTTGCATTATTCGTGACCTCTCCAAAGAGTCATTATTGGGCATCACAATTAATGTGATTGGCACCACTCAAGCTTTGAAGAGAAATTTTGCCCCCCGATGTCCCCCTAGATCTAGGTTTTGCATTCATATAGTGCATCCAAATGTGATAAATGCTTTGGTTAAAAATAAGAAAATCTTTGACTAAATCACGCAACTAGCCTTGGCTAGGTCGAAGGGGTGCCTTGGATTTTTATCCTTGCCTTCCCCTTCGTCAAACGTGACTCCCGAACCTTTTTCATTGGTTTACGTAGACTGGGAGTCGTTTAAAAGGGGTTTCTTTTCTATCTTTTGCCTTTAAAAAATTCATTTGTAGGTGACTTGGTACACCTTAACTCTATACCAAGTGGCGACTCCGATTTTTATTTCAAAACCCTTTTTAAACTGTATTTTGGGTCAAATCGTCGCGTTTTCAAGTCCCATTTAGACCCATATTTTTCTTCATTCTTTTTTTTAATCAACAATTCATTTTCCCATCAAAAATTCACTCTTCAAACCATTTATTACTTTATTTTTCTTGTTAAAAACTGGGGCGCGACAGCTGGCGACTCCACTGGGGACTTAGAGAGTCCGAGCATTTGATTTAGTCGATTCTTTTCTTCTTTTAACCTTCTTATCTATTACATTTGGATGTTTAGGATTGCATTTTTTTCCCTTTTTTTGGATTTTTGCATTTCGCGCGTATCAACTCGTTCACTTACCCATTTGGCGTACGATTATTTTGATGGATGGATGGTTTACTTATGTGATTCCGCGCTTTGCATTGCATTTGGGTGGGGGATATTACCCTAGAGCCTCGCGTTGGTTCTTGATCCCTCCCCTCCAAACGAGCACTAGCATACGTGCATACGCTTTAATTTTTCACCCCTCATTTATTTTTCTTTTAGTGGCTTGTCACGCCACTCCACCCTATTAGGATTTTAGGCGACTTACTTGGACTTGTGATCGCGACACGATGTGTGCGTAGCATGATCCGAGGGGTCACTCAATCTTCCATTTTAAGCTTTGGGTTCATATAGCCTTTTTCGATAGTTGAACTGAGGATTTTCGATAGATTCACTCATGACATGTAGCCGTGACACGATGTGTGCGTAGCAATGTCTGGGGAATCGCTCGAGCCACCGACAAGGAACCTTGGGATTGATGACCCTTGGTTTCCAAGTCTGAAGGCTCGGGGACCTAAAACCTATCGAGTCTAGATGCATTAGCGAGCCAATACCTCATGCATCCATGATAGCTTGCCTAGGATAGAGTCTGCCTTGCCTTATTAGGGACACTATTCACGAGGGGAGGGATCCAACCCCTTTTTCCCTTTTATTGCTTTATTTCTTGAATTGCTTTTATTGCTTTATCTCGTTGCTATAATGTGTTATGTGTATTTATCTGGCTGAACTAACTTTTCTTGGTTTTGTCCCCATTGCATTCACAAACCCTAGCAAATAAGAGGTCTAGCATGACCTTCTTTTAGAACCTACCCTTGAAATGGACTATTGCACGTTTAAAGATTTTGGATTAATAATTGCATATCATTCTAAGCCTACCCTGGCGTATAAACCTTTTTAGGTCATGATTTCATTTAAATTATATGTTTTATCGTTTTAATAAACTGGCATCATGCATGAGCCGTAGAGGGAATGCCATTTAGGGGATCCCACGTTAGGAATAACCGCCTCGTGTCTCGGATACTTAATCCAAGGAGACTTGCACGTTTATATTTTTTGTACCATCCAAAGGGGTAGTGCACAAGGTAAGGTAGGATCCGATTATTTTCATAGGGCGATCTTTGGAATATGAGCGTCTAATAATCATTCTTTGGCCATTTTAAGCAAAATTGGTAAAATTTTCCCTTGCATAAAGGACATTAATTTGAAGAAATTCACAAATGATTCCTCATTGTTGAGACGATAAATATAGAGGCCAGATCTTGATTTTAGAAGGCTCATAGACTAATGCATCGCAATAAATTTTTGAAACTACCAAAGGGGAGATAATTCCATCGATTTTTGAATAAACCATCAATTCCATTCAATTCATTTGATCAAATTATTTATCAATTTCATTTTGTCAATTCTTTCATTTTAGGACAATTTAGTCAATAAATCCTCAATTCTATTCAATCCATTGGACCATTTTATTCATCAGTTTCATCCAGTCCATTTTTATCAAGTTGTTCATTTTTAGGGTGATCTAGTCAATTTTGAATAAATCATCCGATCCATTTGACCAGTTTACCTATTTTTAGGGCAATCTTATCGATTTTGAATAAATCATCATTTCACTTGATCTGTTTGATCAATTGATTTCATTCAATTCATTTGAATAGTTTAATTCATTTTTAGGGTTATCCATTCAATTTTGAATAAATAATCCAATTTCATTCAATACATTTGACAATTTTACCCTTTTTAAGGTAATCTAGTCAATTTTGAATAAATCATCCATTTCATCCTATCCTTTTGACCCGCTTATTCCTTTTTAGGGTTTAAGTTTCAGATTCACTGAATAAACTAGTTAAGACATGTAATCCTTTTAAGCATAGATTTTTTCACAGATCATTTCATGTGTTGATCAAAACAAGCAATCCATTTGGACTTTGTCCTCATTTTTGGGACAAGTGTCCTCTTTCCACTCCAATTGGTCAAATTTTCAAATTATTTTTCGGTCCCTTAGTTGATCGGATTCATCAGGTATTGTATGATGCCTACCCTAGAGGATTGCATTGTCATGATAGGCCTACCCTTGGCACAAAAAGGGCTCCCCATAGGACATGCATACCGATTTTATAATTTTGCTTACTAACTCTGGGTATTTTTCTTTTATTTTTTCCCCTTCCCCCTGCATTCATAAGAATATTTCAATAAGGTGAAAATATATTTCTATATCTGATAACAATTTTGATCTGATAAAGTTTGAAAATAACAAGTATTACTTGATTCTTGGGCAGGCCCCACAATGTAAATTTGGAAATTCAATTGAAAGCGCTCGTGTAAAACATTTAAGAGATTTCATTGCTCAAAGGAAAAAGGGGGCTATTAAGAGAGAAAAGTGTGTATACATGTGTAAAGGAGTTCTTTATAATTTTTCTCATATGTATTGCTTTTAAAATTTTTCAAACACTGACAATAATGAAGCTTTTATTCAAACAATTATTTGTTTTGTATATACAAGTCTACATTTCATTCTTTATTGGGCTCATTAAGAGATTTCATGATGAATTTTAAGAAATAAGTTCAAATTGAGATTTTTCAACCTCTTGCCTGAAAATTCACACTAGATTGGTGATCCGAGCTATGCAATAAGAGTGCTCAAAATTAAAAGAGGTCACTCAAAAGGCTCAATGAGATACCCTTTTCTCCTTCACTGTACAATTCATATTTTGGCCACTTCTATTAACCCCAAAATAAAATCAGTCACATTGATTGATAAATTGCAAATTGGGGCAATCTTTGCTTGAAAATGTCCACTGTGTCTAATCGGATTCAATCCACATCTAAGTGAAAGCAAAAATGTGCATTATTCTTGGTTGTTTTGGAAATTTGGAATGATACTTCAAGCGTTCATCTCTCTATCTATACAGATTATTATCACTTGCTCTCCCATTTGGGCCTATAAAAGAATAATTTCGTTTCAAATAAGCACCTTGATGATCACTACCCTTCATTGGAAAATTTTCAAATATTAAAAAGGGAATGGATTCTCAATGAGCATTTCGTTACTTTGATTGTCATGAGGTGTAAGAATGATACTTTGGCCATCGTTTCTACAACCTAAACACCATTTATCCCTTGCATCCTCATTTGAGCTAAAATTGGTGGTTCTTTTCAAAGCATCTATGATCGCACCCCACATTGGGGAGAGAGATTGGAGAATTTTCCAAAAAGGAGAAAAGCAAAAATGCTAAAATTAAAAGAAAAGAGGGAAGCACAAATTGGAGAAATTTGTTTCTGCCTGGGTCTCAATTTTGAAAAAGAAGAAAGAGAAAAGAAAAGGAAGAGTTTTGTCCGGCGGATCACTTATGTTTCATAGATATGGATGAACAAGAGTCTTCCTCAGTCAGTTAATTCAAGTACACGCAAGAAATTTCGCATTAATGAAAGTTTCCTTTCAGAGTTATTGTAAGGAACAGAATAAAAGTCAGGCCCTCTTCTTTTCCAATCAAACATTTTATCCCTAGTTATCCTTTTTGAGCCTTCAGAATAAATTATTTCGTTTGGCAACCCCTGAGAATCGTAAACCCCACACTGGGGCAAGTTTGAGTTGAAAGAGAAAAAGTTTCAAGAAGTGAAAAGTGATAATGCAACAAAATCAAAAGGAAAAGAGAAAAGAGAACCTCAGTTCAAAAATAAACTGGGGCAAATTTTGTGAAAGTTCAAAAATGACAGAAGGCCGAAAAATCAAAAGAAAAAAGAAAATGAAAGGAAAAAGCCTCAATTGAGCATCAACTGGGGCAAATTCTGATTTAGCCCTAAAATAGGGTTGGCGCAACAATGCGATCTCGGATTTTTCAAACCGCTTTTGAAATCCGCTTTCAAGCCTTAACTTTTCTAAGCACCCCACCTGACCCCATTACAAAAGCCGAAAGTCCTGGCTTCTGTTCTTTTTAATATCTCTGTCAAGAAATTTTTCTAATTGGTAAGTGATGTTCATATACTGATGCCAAGAAATTTTTTGAATGTATTTCTGAATTGATTAGGTGTGAGGTTGACACTGCTCTTCATGTGAAACCCCGCGAGGGCACTTTTGAAAAAAGGGAAAAGAAAAAAGAAAAACGAGCGAAATGAATGCAAAAGAAAATGCAAAAAGATTTGATGCTGAAAGACCCTGTTGAGTGATGATAAAAGGTCAAACAAAGTCCAAGATCTTGGAGTCCAAAAATGAGGGCAATTTTGAGAAAAACGCGATCTTCGGTGCAATGTCCTTGAAAATTATTTCTTTAACTATCGTCTTCAAGTCACATTACAAGCCCATAAAAGTCCATCGTTGACTTATTCCTTCATGACAACTCAAAACAAAGGTCATGCTTCTAAGGAGTCCATCAATCATTCGTGATCATAAGGCTATGACCAGTTTTCACATGTTTAGCTATCGTTTCCATCCATATTATTGCAAGCCTATAAAGCTTATATGTGGACTACGTTTTCTTAAGAAATGAGGGTAACAAACTATTTGCTTTCACTAAGATGTGATATTGAAGGGATTACATACAATTTGGGCACAAGAATAAGGCAAATCCTGACCTCTCATTTTCCTTAGCCACCTCCAAATCAGAAATAAAGTCACTTGATTGGTCCTGAAAGAGAGCCAACAGGAAATGGTGACCCCTTACCCAAAGCATCGATGCTAAAGTGAGGGAGAAATCTTTTGTAATTTGGCATTATTTTGAGAAATTCATCATGAAATTTTCTGTGTGAGTTTAAGCAAGACGTTGAAATTTCTTCACATTATATAAGAAACACAGTTTCTTACTTTGTTCAAATAAATGGAGAGGCATCCAAACCAATTTTTGCAATCAAATGGGCCCACACTGGGGCAAAATTTTTATTTGTAAGATTTCGCAAAATAAGTCCACACTGGGGCAAATTTTTTATAGACCACTTGAGGATTTCGTCAAAAAGTCAAGCAAGACTTTCAAATCGATCACACTGCTCTTTCCATGAGTAATAGTTGCAATATTTTAAAGTAAAGTGCATGTTGTACTTTGGCAAGCCCCCTGTGCAGGTATCCATGGCTGAAATCGACGAAGAAGCGTAAGTCAGAATCTTACGAATCAAGGTCTCAAGGAGGAGCAACCATGTCGTAATGCAAGTCAATTGATCGGTTGCACAATAATTGGTAGAAACTGGGGCAAATTATGTTTTTGAAAAGATTCTCAAAAAATCAAATTTGAATTCAATTTCTTGTTCCTTGACAAATTTCAATTTGATCTCAGCGCCCGCCGCGCACCCTTCCATTCCCCATTCTTGACAACCACATTGAATTCACTGACTTCAACCACCGTTAGCATTGAGTCTATCTCACTAACGTGTGCATTTTTTCAACCACCGTTAGCATCGAGTCTATCTCACTAACATGTGCGTTTCATTCAACAACCGTTAGCATCGAGTCTATCTCACTAACGTGTGCGTTTCTATTCCGCCATTAGCATCGAGTCTATCTCACTAACGTGTGCCTTTCGTTCCACCACAGTTAGCATCGAGTCTATCTCACTAACGTGTGCATTTCTATTCCACCACCGTTAGCATCGAGTCTATCTCACTAACGTGTGCATTTTTTCAACCACCGTTAGCATCGAGTCTATCTCACTAACGTGTGCGTTTCATTTCACCACCGTTAGCATCGAGTCTATCTCACTAACGTGTACGTTTCTATTCCGCCGTTAGCATCGAGTCTATCTCACTAACGTGTGTGTTTCTAGTCTACCGTTAGCATCAAGTCTATCTCGCTAACGTGTACGTTTCGTTCCACCACCGTTAGCATCGAGTCTATCTCACTAACGTGTGCGTTTTTCTTCTACCACCGTTAGCATCGAGTTTATCTCACTAACGTGTGTGTTTTATTCTATCTCCGACAGGCTGGGGTACTATCCTACTGACTAATTTGTCAAAGGCAGGCTCGGGTGTAATCCCACTGACCGATTATCAAGGGGTCGAGTTCAATCCCACTGACTGATCACCATGGCAGGCTCGGGTTTAATCCCACTGACCAATTCATCACTGGGGCAAATTTTTTTGGATGACTCTTCAAGTAAATCTTATATAGTTTCTTCATACATACCAGCATTTTAGTTGCATCGCCACTAGCCGTGGGTCAGTCCCACTAGTGAGCATTTCATTTTGCATCGCCACTAGCCATGGGTCAGTCCCACTAGCGTGACATTTCATTTTCATTGCCACTAAACATGGGTCAGTCCCACTAGTGTACATACCGATTTAATTTCATGTTGGGGTCAGTCCCCTCGGGTCAGTCCCGATTTTAATTTCATGTTGGGGTCAGTCCCCTCGGGTTGGGGTCAGTCCCGATTTTAATTTCATGTTGGGGTCAGTCCCCTCGGGTCAGTCCCGCTTTTAAATTTCATGTCGGGGTCCCAATTTCAAATTCATGTTGGGGTCAGTCCCATCGGGTCAGTCCCGATTTTAAATTTTATGTTGGGGTCAGTCCCCACGGGTCAGTCCCGATTTTAAATTTTATGTTGGGGTCAGTCCCCTTGGGTCAGTCCCGATTTTAAATTTTATGTTGGGGTCAGTCTCCACGGGTCAGTCCCGATTTTAAATTTTATGTTGGGGTCAGTCCCTTCGGGTCAGTCCCGATTTTAAATTTTGTCTCGGGTCAGTCCTCATTTCAAAAACGGCAGTCGTTCGGCCAATTTGCAGGTAAGTATTTGGTGTCTACTTCTTTGTCTCAAGTTTTTTCAAAACTCAGACAAAGAGGGGCAAACTGTAGACACCAAATTTTTAGGGTATTTTTGTTTACTATTATTTTATTTTTTATTAATTTTATTTACTTTTAGTCTTTTACTTTTATTTTTAAGTCATTTTTATCATAGAATTTATTGAAAAAAAAGAAGAAAAATCATTCACAAAAAACATGCTTTATTTTATTTTAGTTTGCTGTTATTTACTCAAAAGGAAAAAAAAGAAAAAAAAGAGAAAGGAAAAGAAGAAGAACGCGGAAATAGCAGCATGCAAGAAACAAAAATGCAGTTTTGTCCAGTGGGTTTTCCGGTCATTTTTGCCCGACATTTTGCTCCATTAGATTGGCATAGTACAAGGCCATCCGACCCTTCATCCGGCAACTAAAAATTTTAGGAAGCAAAAGCCATCCAAGGGCTCCCGGATGATCACAGAAAAATGCAGAAAAGAGGGGACCGTAGATGCTAGGTTTGAGGGGTGGCTGATGTCTATATAAAGCCACGAAGCTGAAGGGGAGAACGGAGACGGTGCGAGGGCACTGAGTGACGGCTGAAAAGAAACCAGAGAGGCTAAGGAGGGCTGAGGGAGAGTGTGGAGTAGAATCTGGTGGGCGGCTGGTTGAGTAAGAAAAATCAGGGAGAGAGCTAGAAGGGGTTTTGGAGAGGATAGAAAGGAGCAGCTTTTGAGAAGAAAAAAAGCTCACGGGGGAAAATCTGGGCAAAAGGGAGAGAACCGAGAGATGGGCTTTGAGGGAGAAAGTATGAAGATAAGAATGTGAGCAAGAGGGAGCTTCGTGAGACTAGGTAGGGAAGAAAAGCCAGAAGAAACAAGAAACGACAGAAAGAGAGGAGGAGCAAGGGGCCAAGGCTGAGCGGAGGAATCTCACCACCACCCGCGGCTGTTCTTTGAAGAGAAATCACCACTGAAATCCATCAGAAAATAACACTTGAAGAAGAACCTGCACACTTGCACTGAAAACTTAGGAATTGGCAGAAAAGCTTCATGCAGTTCTTATGTTTTCCTCCTCGCAACAGTCCACAAGAAACTGGTTTTAATCATTTTTTCTGCTAGCTAAATCTTGTGCCTAAATGATTTAACGACGAGGTTGCATGTTTTGATCCGAGGCTAAATGTTTTGGTGTGAACTTGATGTGAGTCGTGGCTGCAAAAAGTTGCAGCAGAAATGGTAAGAAGCCAAGTGTTTCAATTGGCCGAAAGTTTGGTTTGCTTAAAGTGCTTGATTCAGCTTGCTACTTGACTGGGATGGCATAACTTTGCCGCAAGTCTTGTTTTTTTGTGTTTGAATGAGTGGAAACGTGTTGAGTCACTTGCATGAATGTCATCTCAGTCGAGTGAGTAAAAATTGCAGAACCTTCTGTCGGTTGCAAAAGCCTATTCTTTGCATGAAACTTGCTTGAGATTCGACTAAGATTTGCCTTGTTAAGAAGTGTGTGTACCTGCTTTAATTAGAGTTAGTGCAAAGTTTCTGAATGGTCGAAGGTTATGTATGAAGTTTGCGGCTGGAAATTGTAACTTTTGTTGCAGAGAGTTTCCATCAGAAATGCTTTGTTACCGAATGTTTCTCACGCCACTTTGCATGAATTTGCATGAAAATGTGTCCAAAAATTGCACTTTGACCCCTTGGCTTCTAACTCATGCTGCTATGACCCAATCAATTGAATAATCTCCTCAATTTGGACCTTGGTAGTTTTAATTTTACAACTTCATTGCTTGTTTGCTTCAATTAATTACTATGCTTTGTTTCAATTGCACATTTCTTTTAATTTTTCTTAATTAAAGTGGTACCTTGACCTTTTTATTGTTTTGAAGCCATTTTTCCTTCATTTGATTACCATTGCGAGGGAGGTACACTCTATCCTCTATTTTTGACTTTATTTGACCCTACGTGTGTATATGTGTCTTATGTGTGCAATTGCATGACCTTAAATGTTTATTTCATTTTGACCTTATTCATTTCTTTAGTTGCTTAGTTTTTGCTTTAATTTTAGTTTAATTTTATCATTTGGGAGGCACTCAAATGCCAAAATTGTAATAGTTAGGGATTTAATTGTTTTATTCCTTCTTATTCCCCCTTTTAGATTGTAGTAGGCCTTCTCCCCTAAAAATGTAATAGTTAGGGCCTTAATTGCCTTGTGTGTTTTGCATGCTTAGGTGCTATGTGTTTAATCGCTTTCTTAGGTTTTGGCATCTAGATGCGCATGCTTATGTGTTATGTGAATTACGTGCTCACATGTCTACTTGCTTTAATTATGCACATTACTTATATATGTGTGTATGATGGATGCAAATGCACGTAACCGTGGCTAGTCCAATGCTAGTCATGGTTGTCCCCTCGAGCTCTTGCAAGTCCAATGCTTGTGAGAGAGCGTAGATGTGGGCTAGTCCAACGCTAAACCTTAGGAGCCCTTCGCGCGTTAGATCATGATTGTGTGATCACTTCATCTCATGCATATCTTTACTTTTAGGGCCTTTTTCACCATGTTGCATGACATTTTCCTTATATATGTATACCCCGTCCCCCATATTTTCCCTTATATGTATATTACTCGCCCCCTTTGTATGATACATAACATTAGACTTGCATTTCATTTTAGATTTAGGATTAGGGTAGTGCATTTGCTTGATTAGATTAGGGAACCCCTTGGATATGGGATATGGACGAGTTTGGCTTTTCTAGCCTTAGCACGCTCGTATTCCCTCTATTAAAGGTAAAATTGAGTCACGAACATTAGTCCCCCGTACCCGACATGATGGATTCCTTTAAGACATGTATATTTCTATAATTATTTTATTCCTTTTCTTTTCTTAGAGTCTTATATTTTTGCATTATTCGTGACCTCTCCAAAGAGTCATTATTGGGCATCACAATTAATGTGATTGGCACCATTCGATCTTTGAAGAGAAATTTTGCCCCCCGATGTCCCCCTAGGTCTAGGTTTTGCATTCATATAGTGCATCCAAATGTGATAAATGCTTTGGTTAAAATAAGAAAATCTTTGACTAAATCACGCAACTAGCCTTGGCTAGGTCGAAGGGGTGCCTTGGATTTCATCCTTGCCTTCCCCTTCGTCAAATGTGACTCCCGAACCTTTTTCGTTGGTTTACGTAGACTAGGAGTCGTTTAAAAGGGGTTTCTTTTCTATCTTTTTCCTTTAAAAAATTCATTTTTAGGTGACTTGGTACACCTTAACTCTATACCAAGTGGCGACTCCGATTTTTATTTCAAAAACCCTTTTTAAACTGTATTTTGGGTCAAATCGTCGCGTTTTCAAGTCCCATTTAGACCCATATTTTTCTTCATTCTTTTTTTTAATCAACAATTCATTTTCCAATCAAAAATTCACTCTTCAAACCATTTATTACTTTATTTTTCTTGTTAAAAAATGGGGCGCGACACTTGTGAGTCATTTATTGTCTTTGAGTTGCTTTATGTGACACCCCGAATATTGGGAGGTTGTTTGTAAAGAAGATACTAAAGTGTATTTCTTTGGATTTGATTTAAAACCTTATTTTGTTTTAAAAGACTAGAAACCCTAATTTTAATCACTGAAATTGTAAAACCCTCACGTTTTTCTTAAAAATTTCCTTTTATTTGGAAATTCATTATTTATTAAAGCCCTACTACCCAATCGTTTCACAATAAGTGCAAATAAACCTAGAAAGTAGGGTTTCACTTTTGGTTTCAAGATTGGAGCAAAATTAGGGTTTTCGCGATTTTTCGCCGGATGAATTTTCGGTACTGAGCAAGGATCAAATTTGGTGATTAAAAGTGACTTTTAAGTGAGAAATAATATGTGATTAGGAGCAATGATATAGAGTTGGTGAATAGGAAGTAAAAACCCTAGTACATGTGTTTTTAAGAAAAACGGTGCGAACCGACGGGTACCGTGCACTACCGATTGAACGCACCACTTGACCATCATTTTTTTATATACTTAATCTCTTTAATATTAGAGTCAAACATCAGCTATAAAGCTGAGCAAGCTGGCCGAATTTTTTGACCAAAAACAACAAGGAAAAGGAATAAAATTAAGAACCAATCTTGAAGCAACAAGTGGTAGTCTTTCCTTGGTTGGTTGACTAATGAATTTACATCATATTTATCCCTAAAATCAACTCCAAAGCTCTTCATTTCTGCACCATCACAGCCGAGAGAGAGAGAGAAAAGGGAGAGCAAGAAAAACAAGAAAAACAACCATTTCATCATGAGTTTGATCAACCAAGTGAGAAAGAAAGGAAACTAGACCGATTAAAGTGTTAGTTGGTGAGTGGGGAAGCTAGAGGAACTAAGAAATTTCAAAGGAAGTGGAGTATCACTCTTCCAAGCCTTGTCTTTGAGGTATAAAAATCTGATCATGATCCTTGTTCCTTTAAATTTTGGTTTAAGATGTTATTTAGATCATGTTTTAGCTTGATTACAAGATAAGCAAGTTGTTGTGATGATTCTTGGATGAGATATGCAAGCTAGGGTTTGATTAATTTCTGCCTAACCTTGTTTTATATTTAGTATATGTTGTATATAAGAGTAGATAAGGGGCTTTGGTAGAATTGGAAGCAAGAAAATGGAAGGATTGACTTGAGAATTCAAAAATTCCAGATTTCTGGAATTTCAGGATTACATTCTGTCCGATTTTAATACTCATAGTTAGAGGCAAAATTAGGTTTGGCCTAAAACATGAAAGTTGTAGAGAATAGTATTTTATAGGTGCCTAAAAAATTTCAGCTTAATCGGAGCAACGTATCCCGTGAAAAGACCAAAATACCCTCACTATTTTAAGGTTTTTCCCAGTAGTTCGTTTGGTCAGTTTATCCAGTTTATCACGTTTATTCACTAGGATCCGTACTGATTTAGCTTTTTTCGAAAACATGAAAGTTTTAGTATTCTGACTTAGATTTTAAACGCCTCTAAGAACACCTTAATCGGACCTTGGTAACCTGAGATATGACCATTCCAGTGCAGAGCGGTTAAATAGCCGACTAGTTAGATTTTGGTTCTGTAAATTGAGGATTTGACTAGGTTGCATTGGAAACTGGACTAAGTGATCTTCATGAACATTGTAGCCCTGTGTCTTAGCTTCGAAACGGTATAAGTTGTGCCTCAATCCAATAAGCGTAGCCTCGGATGTGTTATTTCCGCAACCACACGTCAAATCTGTCTTTTGCTAGATTGTATTTCCGCACTTGTTATTACTTTGATTCTTATTCTTATGATGTTATGAGCCTATGGAACGGCTATTGACTTGCATTTATGATATATATGACTTTGGGATTGGCTGAGGAAAAATAATGAAGCCTAAATGGCTGGAAAATTAGGTAAACACAAAGGGCATGCTGCCCAAATTTACGCTCGAGGACTATAAAAATACACTTGCGACTTGGGTCGAGTTGATATGAATAGTACTTGAACCATCTAGGGTACTTGAGTCTTCTTGTTTCGAGGTATATAAGTAAGGACTTGGCCGAACTTGTACCCTTGAGAAATGCAATCATGATTGCTCGAAGTATGTTTTCCTTGTACTTTTAACTCGCATGACAATTTCAAGTATAAATATTACAAAGTTTTACTGTTTAAAAAGGCGAGCAAGTGTTTCACGACTACTCTCCAAGTGAATTCCAATTTCTTGATTTTTATTGAATGAAACGTCTAAGTTTCGAATCTTAGTCATGTTTCAAAGTTCTCAAACTGAGTTTTATCGCAGATTTGGACTCCGAACCCGGAGTATAACCTGAAAGTGACCAGTAAAGGCACTATATCTTGTGGTGAGTGCTTTCAAATAATGAATTACACTAGATACTTGAACTTGATACGTGACCAATATGAGTACATGTTATATACGTGAATTGATTGGGCAAGAGTGTACTTTATCGCACTTGCCCTTACGTGATATACTTGTTTATTGATTGCAATTGACTTGATATACTTGTTTAAGACGTGCGCACTTCCTGGAATTCCAGAAACCTTGTGGCGAGTTACTCTAGTCGAGCCGGCAAGGGCTTGGTCGATTGGGTAACGAACCCTGGGTCTCTTGTTTTGTCGAGTGGAGTGATATCTCCTCGACTAATCGGTATACTCGAGTATTACCACCCGTGTTTATTGAGGATTTTGGGCCCAGTAGGGGGTGTGAATGGTGGACGGAGAGTAGTGTAAGTGGTGCTCTACTGGATTGGTTCCTTTACTTGAAAGTTGACGGAGTGTCAACTATTACGTGATCAAGCTCCTGATGATGAAATAGGAAGTTGGCTCCTGAGAGCCATCCGTATCCTTATGCTTTGGAATGAATATTGTTTATTGGATTATTGTTTCTTCTGAAAACTTTTACACTCGCTCATTTTGAGATTGCTACTTGAAGTGGTATTGCTCACTTTTATGAACTCTTCATGCTCGTTACTTTGCTATATCGAAAACTTGTACTTATAAATAATGGTCAATTTGCTATTTCGAACCTCACTGGGCTTTTAGCTCATACCACGCTGTTTGTTTTCTTTACAGGGGGTACGAGCGAGGCGTGAGAGGTGTAAAGACTAGCGTAGTCTAGTTGTTTTTGACTTTTGACTTTTGACTTGTACTCGCGCTATTCCTTGAATAGAATGTTTTATATATTGAGGCTTTGTACCTTGATTTTCATCAATGTAAATTCTAAGCTTGAATTGCGATGTTATTTATGGTCCATGAATGAATGCACGTGATACGAGTGAGTGAGTCCTGGCGAGAGTTGGGCAGGCGGTCCGCCAAACCCTTTGGTACGCCTCAGGGGGAGGTGGGGTCATCACACTTTACCATTGTGTTAGTGGTTGTGATACATGTTTGTTTAGTAGTTCTAGTAAGTTTTGGGGTTGTAATAAAGACATGCAAATGCAGCATGGAGTTCATTCATTTCCTACTTGTTATCAATTAGGTAAATGTAGTACTTATAAATCTTTCACTCATACTTATACCTCGTTCTTTGTCTTTGATCCAGGCATTGATTCGAGGCCAAATCATGTTCATAAGGGAGGGAATAATAGAGATATCAAAGCTATTCTTTAGCAAAGGGAGCATGTGCAATGGTTCGTATTCATGATCAAGTTGATTTGACAACATGCTTCTTGGATTGCATTTATCAAGACATTCCCCGAGTTACTCCTTTGTAAACAAGCACTCGATTTAAGGACAAATCATCTTTCAAGAGGAGGGGAATGATGAGAACATGAAGATCCGGATACCCTTCAAGCCCAAGGATATTCGTTTTACATGTCTTCACATTCTTATGATGGTTGATGGTGCAATCGGGCTCAAGAATTATTGAAGATCCGAACTCGTGTCATGTTTATTTCTTGTTTTTGTTTCTAGCAATAATTGTTAGTTAATTAGAGTTAGTCTTAAGTTATTTTTGAGTCATTAATAAGGGAATAAAGGCTAAGGTCATGTTGACCATATTTAAGTCAATTTGAGTTAATTTTCTATTCTAGTCGAGTTAGAGTTTTAGGAAAGTAGTTAACTGCTTCCAAATTTATTTAGGAAGTTGTGTCAAGTTTAGAAGCCGAGTCAAATAAAGAAACTTGTATTGTTTCCAACTTAGATTAGGTTTTTGAGTCTTGTAAGGCTATAAATAGCTAACCTTATGCAATGTTTTGGAGGTTAGACAACCATGAGATGAATAAAAATTAAGAGTTTTTCTCTTTCTTGTTCCTTTGAGAGCGTCCCTTGATACATACATGATTTTCTAGGCCGTTTGGTTCTTTAAGTTGGATTTGCCTTTTGATGGAAATGATGGGCTTTTGGGTTGTTGACCCTAGGTCTTCATGTTATCTTTTGTTTCCAAGAAAATCATGTTTTTGCACCCTTGCATTAGTATTTTTGGGCAAGGCGTACGACGTGTAGTCGAGCCTCACTTGTGCATTCCGTTTACTCGATTTTGGATATGAAACCTTCAATTGGTTTATTTTGATTATTTTAGGGTTTCTTGGCGATTAAGGCCAATCTGAAGTAAAAACTTTTGAAGTTGAGCCGGTGAGTGTACCACTCCCCTCCATTGCTATTTAACTTGATTTCTGCTCTGCAATCTGTTTATTTGTTCGAGACGAGGGTGTACTTTATCACACTCGTTCTCTAGTCTGTTCATATGCCAATTTACTATGCAAAATTTGAATCTGTTATCTGTGTCTGCATCTGTTCGGATTTCTATGACCTATGAGCTCAATCCTGTGGCTAAGTTATTCGAGTCGGGCCGGCAAGGGCCTGGACGATTAGATAACGAACCACGGTAGTCTGTTTGGGGATTTTGGGTATTGAGACCTTGATTCCGGGTATACTCGAGTATTACCATTTTGTTCGTTTGAGGTGAGCGGGCCCGGTAAAGGGGTGTTTGGTGGACGGAATTCGGTGATAAGAGGGGTCTACGGACGCATTGGTTCTATATACGTTGACGGAGAGTCAACCGGTTTGGATCAAGTATTGCGCTGGAAATTTGGCTCCTGAGAGCCACCCGTATCCTTCTGATTTGAATCATTGGTTCCTTTGCTTTACATCTGACATGTGTATCTGATTTGTTAAATGTGAAATGCCATGATTTTAATGCTATCTGTTTGGTACCTCATTGAGCGCAAGCTCACCCCTTTCCGTTCCTTTTGTTTTCCTTACAAGAAAATAAACCCTTTTGGTCTGGATTTGACAAATGGCTGCCAAATTGAGCTAGTTGAACATACAAGGCCAAAGATAAGAAACTTCTACACACCAGAAGTCTTCAAAGTTTTTACCATTCAAGTACAACCATCGAATATACAAGGGTTCTCATTCCTCATACAACCAGCCCGTGCCAAGCACTAGGGCGAGAACCATTACAAGGCCAAAGAACTAGATCAACTAGACTATACCGAACGCTCGTCCTTGCTCGCCTTCCCCTGCTAAGGAAAACAATTGACGTGGTATGAGCTAAAAAGCCCAGTGAGGTTCTATATATATAAACAAGTAATTAAACAAGGAACAGTAGTCATGTAATAACAATTAATCCAGACAACATGTCCAATATAAAGCAATGATAATGCATTCATTAAAAGGATACGGGCTCCCAAGGAGCTCTTTGTTCGTTCGTTCGTTCCCCTGACATTTCCCCTTATTCCTCCAATTATTTGAAAATTTCCTTTTTGAGAAGTAAAACCCTCGTGCCTGCGTTCGTTCATTCATCCCTTTCCGGACGTTGGCCGGACTCCACCCATCCGGACGTTGGCCGGACTCCACCTACCCGGACATGGCCGGTCTACAAGGTAATACTCGAGTATACCAAATTCACCCAGGTTCCTAATCGCTCGACCGAGTCCGCTTCTGGCTCGAGACGACCGGTAACAAGGGCAAGGGCCCAGTTCAGCCAAAAGGCTTATATTCATGCGCAACTAGTATTTCAACATTTAATCACCGAAAATTTCATATTTATTTAGGTCGAGTGCGATAAAGTACACACTCACCTAGCAAAAGTTCATTTTAAAAATCATAGAAAACAAGTAACATGTAATCAAATAGTCACAAATAACCACATAGATCCAACAATCCACATAGTCATAGGAACAAAACGTATATAGAACACTCACCTATTTACGCACAACAACGTGCAAAATATCCTTCCGGATATTATCTTTAGTCACCGAGAAAACCTAAGATTAAATGAAAAGAATATTACCACTCATTTGTCACAACCAATTAGGTGCAATCAAAGAGACTCGTCGCATGATGAGTAGAACGTATAAAAAGACTTTAAAGTGGAACGTGGACATTTGGACTCGTGGATAAAAATAACTAGGGTTTCATAGACCACACATAAAACCAACTCAAAAGGGTTATAAAATTTTCTAATGGAAACACTTGAACTAAAGACAAATCAAAATCCAACTAGATAGACTAGGAAATACCATTTTCGGAATCGTTTATGTGGTTGAAACTTATCTTATATTCAAGTAGATATTATAGACTAATTGTCTTAATGAAATTCATGAAAAAGAGAGGACAAAATACTCAAGAAAATGCTAAACTACTCCTCTTTATTTGGTAAGAGTAAGTAAACATTTGGAGTTTCCAATTGAAGAAGGATCATGTTTTTAAGATGGAAAAACGGTCATAGTATTTTACAAGTTCAAATAAACCTTAGCTTTCGGGCGAAAATTTGGGCAGCATGCCCTTTGTGTTTACCAAATTTTCCAGCCATTTTGGCTTCATTCTTTTTCCTCAACCACAACCCAACATCACACATAAGCAATTCAAGTCAAGAGCCGTTCCATAAGCTCACAATATCATAAGAATAAGAAATACAGAAATAACAAGTGCAGAAATTCAATTTAGCAAAAGACAGATTTGACGTATGAAAGCGGAAATAACTTATCCGAGGCTACGCTTATCGGATTAAGACGCAACTTATGCCGTTTCGAAGCTAAGACACAGGGATACAATGTTCATGAAGGTCACTTAGTCCAGTTTCTAATGTAACTTGGTCAAATTCTCAAATTACTAAACCAGAAATCAATTCGTCGGCTGTTTACATGCATTACACTGTAATGGACATATCTCAGAGTACACAAGTCCGAATCAGTCCTTCCTTCCTTCCCACATGCCAGATGCAATCGAATAAATAATGTAAGAAACATTTCACAAATAACTTTGGAAATAGTTTAGGGTCACTCACCTCCATGGCTCAGAAACCATCCATCATATTGCATTACTTCACTCAAGTCCAAGCCCTAACGCACAAACGCAAAGCAATCAAGCCCATTCAAAATTCGGACAGCATTTCCCCTAAATTTCTTTACTTTTCCAGCCATCAAGGCTTCATTATTTCCTCAGCCAGTCCCAAAGGTACACACACAACAACAAGTTCATCTAATAGTCATTCAGCAAGCTCCAAGTAGTACTAGTACAAGTCAAGCTAGGGAAAAGTTCGGAAATGAAAGTTAAGCTCAAAACCAGGAAAACAGTTTTGACGTCATTTTGCGGTAATGGCACAAAATGTATCTGAAATGAGCATATGTATCTGTAATGGCACAAAATGAGCATATGTTTTAAGGCTTACTCTTATTCCGGTCATTTCCTAGCTAACTTTTGTACTTGTATTGCTTTGAGCCTAGTGAACGGCTTTTGGGAAATGAGATGACTTTTGTGTGAGGTTTTGGGACTGATTTGAGGAAATCATGAAGCCTTAATGGCTGGAAAAGTAAGAAATTTAGGGGAAATGCTGTCCGATTTTCTAGGCCGTTTGGTTCTTTAAGTTGGATTTGCCTTTTGATGGAAATGAAGGGCTTTTGGGTTGTTGACCCTAGGTCTTCATGTTATCTTTTGTTTCCAAGAAAATCATGTTTTTGCACCCTTGCATTAGTATTTTTGGGCAAGGCGTACGACGTGTAGTCGAGCCTCACTTGTGCATTCCGTTTACTCGATTTTGGATATGAAACCTTCAATTGGTTTATTTTGATTATTTTAGGGTTTCTTGGCGATTAAGGCCAATCTGAAGTAAAAACTTTTGAAGTTGAGCCGGTGAGTGTACCACTCCCATCCATTGCTATTTAACTTGATTTCTGCTCTGCAATCTGTTTATTTGTTCGAGACGAGGGGCGTACTTTATCACACTCGTTCTCTTGTCTGTTCATATGCCAATTTACTATGAAAAATTTGAATCTGTTATCTGTGTCTGCATCTGTTCGGATTTCTATGACCTATGAGCTCAATCCTGTGGCTAAGTTATTCGAGTCGGGCCGGCAAGGGCCTGGACGATTAGATAACGAACCACGGTAGTCTGTTCGGGGATTTTGGGTATTGAGACCCTTGATTCCGGGTATACTCGAGTATTACCATTTTGTTCGTTTGAGGTGAGCGGGCCCGGTAAAGGGAGTGTTTGGTGGACGGAATTCGGTGTGAAGAGGAGTCTACGGACGTTTTGGTTCTATATACGTTGACGGAGAGTCAACCGGTTTGGATCAAGTACTGCGCTGGAAATTTGGCTCCTGAGAGCCACCCGTATCCTTCTGATTTGAATCATTGGTTCCTTTGCGTTACATCTGGCATGTGTATCTGATTTGTGAATCCGGTTCACCGAGAAGGTGACCAAGTTTGTGGGTTCATGTTATGAACCAATTTTGTGAATCCGGTTCACCGAGAAGGTGACCAAGTTTGTGGGTTCATGTTATGAACCAATTTTGTGAATCCGGTTCACCGAGAAGGTGACCAAGTTTGTGACCCGAGCTTGTGACTCAAGCTCAAGTTTGTGATTTCGTTCGCCCGGGCAAGTTTGTGAGGTGACTGGCCAGTGAGGGTGATAAGGTGTCGGTGGGTGTACAAGTGAAGTTCTACGGACTATTATTTGCGGTCGACGGAGTGTCGGCAGGAGATCACACATGGCACATGAATTGGCTTTGGAGCCACCCGTATCCTTATTATATGATATGGATGTAAGTATACGTTCCACGATAGGCAGGTGTTCCTTTGCGTTAGGGCTGTCTGTTCATTACTTTATTTTATAGTACGTGCACAAGTACTATAAGTCCTTCCTTCGCCTTGAACCCTGTGGAGGGGAATAAAATATTTTTGGGGTGAGCTAGAAGCTCAGGGAGTAACCAGCAAAATCATTAAGCAAATATATTTCACAATGTTGCATTTCGATGATGTCATGATTCAGAGATCAAATGTCCGTTTAGTGCTCTCGTGAGCCGGTGAAATCATAGCACTTGAACACCCAACGCTCAAATATTTCATTTAACATTAACTCACGAACTCACGAAAGTGGGAGCAACATCGGTGCTCCAGATAACCATGAACATGAACCATAAACAAGGTGGAGACGTTGGTGTCCAGCACAAGACTTTCCCAGAACTCATTGAAGCCAAAATCATATCATGAATTCACATGCAAGCACGCATGAAATGCAATCGAATAAATAATGCAAGAAACATTTCACAAATAACTTTGGAAATAGTTTAGGGTCACTCACCTCCATGGCTCAGAAACCATCCATCATATTGCATTACTTCACTCAAGTCCAAGCCCTAACGCACAAACGCAAAGCAATCAAGCCCATTCAAAATTCGGACAGCATTTCCCCTAAATTTCTTTACTTTTCCAGCCATCAAGGCTTCATTATTTCCTCAGCCAGTCCCAAAGGTACACACACAACAACAAGTTCATCTAATAGTCATTCAGCAAGCTCCAAGTAGTACTAGTACAAGTCAAGCTAGGGAAAAGTCCGGAAATGAAAGTTAAGCTCAAAACCAGAAAAACAGTTTTGACGTCATTTTCCGGTAATGGTACCAAAGGCGCTACGATTGTCGGATGAAGGTGCAAGATACACCGTTTCGAAGCTAAGAACCAGGGCTACAACATTGTAGAAGGTAACTCAGTCCAAATCCCAGCACAACTAAGTCATATATGCCAAATACCAAACCAGAACCGTAATTGCAGGTTCCCAAATCACACCATGCTGTAATTCGTCCAACTCAGTATACACAGGTCCAAATGCATTGATTCCAAAGGCATATGATAGCTAAGACATCAAGATACATTTCATCAGAAGACACCAACATCCAAATCCAAAGCAATTCCAGTCAAAACAACCCATTTCAGACGCAGTTCTAACATCCTGATGAACCCAGAACAGCAATAGTAATTTCGGCTTATCTCATTCTACACTACTTCGATTGACCTGAAATTTTACAGGAACCCTTAAAACATCAATACCTACAACTTTCATGTTTTGAGCCAAGGCCAATTCGGCCTCTATCTAGGACCAAAAAATTCGGACAGAATGAAGAACCAAGAACCCTAATTTTCCAGATTTCTTCCAAAACAGAAATTACTTGCAATCTTCCACTTTTTCCACCTCATAGATCATTATATACCATTTCCAATCATCATATATAGCCACACAATCATACTCATATTAAAACAGAAAAATCCCCAAAAATTACAAAAGTTCATCAATTCAACCAAAAATCACAATATAATCCATAAAGTGGCACCTTATACCACCACTAAGCATCAATTAAGCATCATTAGAGGGAGGAGAGTGGTACTTCATGACTTACCTTTAAAACAAGAGAGAGAGAGCTATGGGTCACCTTAACCTTCCAAACAACTCCACAAATCCACTTACTAACTCTAATTGAAGAGGTTTTATGAAGTAATTTCAAGGTTGGATGGTTAGTTTTGATGATTTGGAGCAAGATTGAAGTGTTTTCTTCCTTGTACTTGGAATAAGAGAGAGAGAAAAACAGGATACTGATGAAATGAGTTATAAGTTCATGAAACAAAGTAAGATTTTATTTGATGTCATAAATAAGGATACTGGAATTGGAAAATTCCTCACGTTTTCTTAAAAATTTCTTTTTATTTGAAGATTATCATTTATTAAAGCCCTACTATCCAATTATTCCATGATAAGTGTAAATAAACCTAGAAAATAAGGTTTTACGCTTCGGTTTCAAGTTTGGAGCAAAATTAGGGTTTTCGCGATTTTTCGCCGGATGAATTTTCGGTACAGAGTAAGGATTAAATTTGGAGATTAAAAGTGACTTTTGAGTGAGAAATAATATGTGATTAGTAGCAATGGTATAAAGTTAGTGAATGGGAAGTAAAAACCCTAGTATGTGAGTTTTAAGAAAAACGGCGCCAACCGGCGGGTCCCGCGCACTACCGTTTGAACGCACCACTTGACCACCACTTTCTTACTGTATAAGCTCATTACTAATTGAGCAAAATATCTTCCCCCTCATGATGATAGCTTGACCGAATGTGTGGCTCAAAGGCAAGGCAAGAGAAAGAAAATTTTGTGGTCAAGATTAGTCCAAGTGTTGGCCAAGATTTGTGGACACCATTAGTCCTAATTCTCTTACTCTCTTATAAGACAAGTTAAGCCCCATTTTTCCTTCATTTCTGCTGCTAAGAGCCGAGAGAGGGAGAGAGGAAGAATAAGAGAGAAACCTCTTCATTTCTTCTTGGATTCATCTATAAAGCAAGAATCAAACCAAACCAAACCGATTAATCTTCTCCTTGAGTGATTAGCTAGTGTTTGGTGGTGAAATTTTGGAAAGAGAAGGCTTGGGCTACCCTTGGAGAACTCAAATCAAGGTAAGAGGATGATATCTCTCTAACTTTCTCTTTCAATCATGGTTAAAGTAAGCTTAGTAGCTTGATTGGTGGTGGATTCATGGATGCTAGCATGTGTAGAAGTTTTTCCCCAATTTAATTGATGAACTAGGGCTGTGGAATTTCTGCCCAACTTGATGTGTGATACTTGTATGTTACCATTGAGGTTTTATAAGGTGTTTTGGGAGTGATTGGAGTGAGAAATTAGGGAAAATTTCACTAGAAACTACAAATTCCAGATTTCTGGAAAATTCTTGATCACTTCTGTCCGAATTTGTATCTATGTGTTAGAGGCCGATTTGGCCTTGGGTCAAAGAAGGAAAGTTGTAGGAAATGATGTTTTATAGGTGCCTATAAAATTTCAGCTCAATCGGAGCAACGTAGAACGTGAAAAGTCCAAAATACCCCTACTATTTTAAGAATTTCCCAGCAGTCCGTTTCTTCAGTTCAGTCCAGTTTATCACGATTTTTGATCAGGATCCATTCTGATTTAGCTCTGGGCCAAAACATAAAAGTTGTAGTGTTCTGAAGTAGCTTTAAAATGCCTCAAAGAAAACCTGATTCGGACTTGTGTACACTGAGTTAGGTCCGCTACAGCATAATGCGTTTAAACAGCCGATGAATTGGTTTCTGGTTTAGTAGTCTGAGATTTTGACTAAGTTACATTAGGAAATGGACTAAGTGACCTTCATGAATGTTGTAGCTTTGTGTCTTAGCTTCGAAACGGCATAGGTTTCGCCTTAATCCGATAAGCGTAGCCTCGGACAAGTTATTTCCGCTTGTATACATCAAATCTGTCTTGTGCCACATTGAATTTCTGCACTTGTACTTGATGCGGTTCTTGTTGTTATGATATTGTGAGCCTATGGAACGGCTCTTGACATAAATTGCTGATATGTATGTTGTTGGGCTGTTGTTGAAGAAAAATAATGAAGCCTAAATGGCTGGAAAATTAGGTAAACACAAAGGGCATGCTGCCCAAATTTACGCTCGAGGACTATATAAATACACTTGCGACTTGGGTCGAGTTGATATGAATAGTACTTGAACCATCTAGGGTACTTGAGTCTTCTTGTTCGAGGTATATAAGTAAGGACTTGGCCGAACTTGTACCCTTGAGAAATGAAATAATGATTGCTCAAAGTACGTTTTCCCTTGTACTTTCGACTCGCATGACCATTTCAAGTATAAATGTTACAAAGTTTTATCATTTAAAAAGTGTGACGACCCCACCTCCCCCTAAGGCGTACCAAAGGGTTCGGCGGACCGCCTGCCCAGCTCTCGCCAGGACTCACTCACTATCTCAATCAAGTCACGTACACACATTCATGAACCATAAATAACCTTCCCAATTCAAGCTTATAATTTACATTAATAGAAATCGAAGTACGAAGTCTCAATACACCAAACTAGATCAAAACGAATACAATCCAAATACAACATGTTCCATCCGAGGAATAGCGTGAGTACAAGTCAAAATCAAACAGCTACTCTATGCTAGACTTTACATATCTCACACCTCGCTCGTACCCCTGAAAGGAAAACAAATGGAGTGGAATGAGCTAAAAGCCCAGTGAGGTTCCAAATAGCAAATTGACCATTATTTATAAGTACGAGTTTTCGATATAGCAAAATAACGAGCATAAAGTGTTCATAAATGTGAACAGTAACACGTCAAGTAGAAATCTTAAAATGAGCGCATGTAGAAAATTTTTCAAAAGAAACAATAATCCAATAAACAATAATCATTCCAAAGTATAAGGATACGGATGACTCTCAGGAGTCAAATTCCCATTGCATTACCAGAAGCTTGATCCCGTAGTAGTTGACACTCCGTCAACTTTCAAGTAAGTAACCAATCCAGTAGAACACCACTTAAACGACTCTCCGTCCACCGTTCAACCCCCAGCTGGGCCCAAAATCCTCAAGAACACGGGTGGTAATACTCGAGTATACCGATTAGTCGAGGAGATATCACTCCACTCGACAATACAAGAGACCCAGGGTTCGTTACCCAATCGACCAAGCCCTTGCCGGCTCGACTAGAGTAACTCGCCACAGGGTTTCTGGAATTCCAGGAAGTGCGCGCATCATAAACAAGTATATCAAGTCAATTGCAACAATAAACAAGTATATCACGTAAGGGCAAGTGCGATAAAGTACACTCTTGCCCTTACAATTCACGTATATAACATGTAATCAGATTGGTCACGTATCAAGTTCAAGTATCAAGTTCAATTCGGTATTTGCAAGCACTCACCCAAAAGATATAGTGCTACTGGTCCCTTTCAGGTTATACTCCGAGTTCGGAGTCCAAATCTGCGATAAAACTCAATTTGAGAACTTTGAAACATGACTAGAGTTCGAAACTTAGACGTTTCGTTCAATAAGAATCAAGAAATTGAAATTCACTTGGAGAATACTCGTGAGATACTCGCTCACTTTTTAAATGATAAAACTTTGTAACATTTATACTTGAAATGGTCATGCGAGTCGAAAGTACAAGGGAAAACGTACTTTGAGCAATCATTATTTCATTTCTCAAGGGTACAAGTTCGGCCAAGTCCTTACTTATATACCTCGAACAAGAAGACTCAAGTACCCTAGATGGTTCAAGTACTATTCATATCAACTCGACCCAAGTCGCAAGTGTATTTATATAGTCCTCGAGCGTAAATTTGGGCAGCATGCCCTTTGTGTTTACCTAATTTTCCAGCCATTTAGGCTTCATTATTTTTCTTCAACAACAGCCCAACAACATACATATCAGCAATTTATGTCAAGAGCCGTTCCATAGGCTCACAATATCATAACAACAAGAACCGCATTAAGTACAAGTGCAGAAATTCAATGTGGCACAAGACAGATTTGACGTATACAAGCGGAAATAACTTGTCCGAGGCTACGCTTATCGGATTAAGGCGAAACCTATGCCGTTTCGAAGCTAAGACACAAAGCTACAACATTCATGAAGGTCACTTAGTCCATTTCCTAATGTAACTTAGTCAAAATCTCAGACTACTAAACCAGAAACCAATTCATCGGCTGTTTAAACGCATTATTCTGTAGCGGACCTAACTCAGTGTACACAAGTCCGAATCAGGTTTTCTTTGAGGCATTTTAAAGCTACTTCAGAACACTAAAACTTTTATGTTTTGGCCCAGAGATAAATCAGAATGGATCCGGATCAAAAATCGTGATAAACTGGACTGAACTGAAGAAACGGACTGCTGGGAAATTCTTAAAACAGCAAGGGTATTTTGGACTTTTCACGACCTCCGTTGCTCCGATTGAGCTGAAATTTTACAGGCACCTATAAAATGCCATTCTCTACAACTTTCCTTCTTTGACCAAAGGCCAATTCGGCCTCTAACATATAGGTACAATTTCGGACAGAATGCTTGGGAAATTTTCCAGAAATCTGGAATTTTTAGCTCTAAGTGTAATTTCCTCAAATTTCTGGTTCTAATCACCACTAAACAACCTTATATAACCTTAATTGCAACATTTACACATCATACATCACATTGAGCAGAAAATCAGAACCCCTAGTTCATCAAATAAATTGGGGAAAACCTCTAAATCATGCTAATCATCCATGATTCCACCACTATAATCAAACTACTAGCTTAATTTAACAAAATCAAAAGCAAAACTTAGAGAGATGAGTTCTCTTACCTTGGTTAGAAGTCTCTAAAAGCAGCCCCAAGCTTTCCTTTTCCAAACTTTCACCACCAAACACTAACTAACCACTCAAAGACAAGATTAATCGGTTTCTTTTGTTTGATTTCTCACTTTGTTGGTGGATTGAAGAAGAAATGGAGAAGAGTTTTGTTTTTCCTCTCTTGTTCTTACTCTCTCTCTCTCTCGGCTCTTAGCAGCAGAAAATGAAGAGAAATGAAGCTGATTTTTGTCTTATAAGGAGTAAGAAGGTTAGAGTTAATTAAGACCACAATTTGGCTAACACTTGGACAATTCTTAGCCACTAATTTTTCTCTTTCTTCCCCTTGCTTATAAGCCACAAATTTCGGTCCCCTTAGCTGTAATATAAGAAGATATTTTGGCTCAAATATCAATAAGCTTGTGGTGCAAGAAAGTGGTGGTCCAGTGGTGCGTTCAAACGGTAGTGCGCGGGACCCGCCGGTTCGCGCCGTTTTTCTTAAAAACTCACGTTCTAGGGTTTTTACTTCCCATTCACTAACCTTATTTTACTGCTACTACTCACATATTATTTTTCACTTAAAAGTCACTTTTAATCTCCAAATTTAATCCTTACTCTGTACCGAAAATTCATCCGGCGAAAAATCGCGAAAACCCTAATTTTACTCCAAACTTGAAACCAAAGCGTAAAACCTTATTTTCTAGGTTTATTTACACTTATCATGGGATAATTGGATAGTAGGGCTTTAATAAATGATAATCTTCAAATAAAAAGAAATTTTTAAGAAAACGTGAGGAATTTTCCAATTCCAGTAATTAAAATTAGGGTTTCAATTAAAATATGAAACATTTAGGAAAACCGGTTAGTCACAAGTAAACTAGGGTTTTTGGCTACAATATTAGGGTTTCTAGTCTTTTAAACCAAAATAAGGTTTTAAATCAACCCAAAGAAATACACTTTAATATTTTCTTCACAAACAACCTCCTAATATTCGGGATGTTACAGAGTTGTGTCTTCTTTGTTCAAGTTTGGCTTATCAATTCAAGACCACGTTGAATTGTGGCGTCACCAAACACATCTTTGTTCGCTATCTTGTTGAGTTGTGGGTCGCGATTAGATTCAAGGCTCACAATTTCATGGGTTAGAGGGGTCGAGATTGTTCCATCTTTGTATCCACAACCTGGTCGAGATAGATCTTTCCGAGGCCGATGCAATTCATTTCTTTGAGAGTGGGAGTTTGGAGAATTAAGTTCGCATCAACTTCTATAGCTGATTTACCGAATCGGGTTTTCATTATCTATCGCCTTTTTGGAGTTTTTGGAGTTCTTACTGGTATCCTTTTATTGGGTAGAATTGGCCACTTATTTTCCCAAAATTTCAAATGTAGTGGGTCATTTAACAGATGCTTGGTTTGGTTCTCCATCATCAATAAAAATTAAGTCTTAATCATTCAGCTACAAGGAAAATGTTATGAGACAATTCATGAACATGAAATTATAAGTAAACTTCAAATGTCAAATTAAAAAAGGCAAAAAAGGTTTTTACAATATTGGCACGGCTTATACCAGACATAGATATGTCTGGAATATTTTTAAAGAATTCTTTAGGATCTAAAGCAATATCATCGAAAGGAGCAATCATTACGTTGGATTTCTTGCACTTCTAGTATTGGTTCGTGCTAGTAGACTGCTCATCTTCCTCATCAAAAGCGTCATTTCTCTTTTTTTTCATTCGAATTGCAAGACTCATGGTTAGTGGCCTTTACAATTATTGAAGGAAGATGAAATGAAGTACCCTTCAGAGATTCTTCATTACAAATTAGGATTTTAGAAGTATCAACCTTGTTGCTTGAGTTTTTTAAAACTTTCTCCTGACGTCTCACAGCCTTGGTGATTTTCTGGTTTGTTTTAAGATTATTGTCAACCTTGGAAGGATTATTCAGGTTTGCAAGTTCCTTTCCCTTGGATTTCTTCTACTCCAAATTTGATTGAACACTCTTAATCAAAGTGTCACGTCCTTTGAAGAGATAGCCATCATGCACTGTGGACCACCATGTTTGAAAATCTAGAGATGTATGCTTGTTAGCATTCAATGGACAGTTAGGAAAAAAGAACCTTTGACTCTGTCTTATTGCCAATAGCACAACACCAAAATATTCGACTTAAGTCATAATTTGTAGAATGGACATCTGCTCCAAGTTCTTGTGGGGTGTTTTGATAAAACCCGAATTATCGTGCAAACCTATATGGACTACATGGCTCAACAAAGAAATCCCCTTCAGCATGCAAGCCTAAGTAATTTGAGCAGGCGCTTACCAAATAACTCAATTCTGGGTTCGCTAACTTGTCGTCATCAATAAAATTCATTTTGATTCTTCACAAGAGAAGTTGATCCCCAAGTTAATCTGTCTCCTTGATGAATGAGGTTGCGAGCATTGTTTTCATCGAAATATCGTGCACCACCCTCTCTAGAATAATTGGTCATTGTTGATCCAAACATGGTATATAGAGTTGAATAATGGGTAGAGAAATAGCCCGCTAGCTAAGCACACACGCAGTGCACTGAAAAAGATGCACGAGCATATCTTGGGAAAGATAAATGTAGACACCAAATTTTTGACTTTATTTTTCATTATTAGTTTTATTAATATTTATTTTAGTTTGGTTTTACTAATCTCATTTTTAGACATTTTGGCATTAAAAAAGGGGAAAAAGAGAAAAATGATGAATAATGAAAAATAATGAAAAAATGAAAGGAAAAATGAAAAATTGCCATTTTGCTGTTTATTATTTCTAGTTTATTCATTTTTATCCAATGTTAATTAAATTGTGGGTTTTCATTTAATTTTATTACCATTTTGTTAAATTACTTTTTTTTAAAAAAAAAGAAAAAAGAAAAAAAGAGATTACGCGACATGCAAGCTGCATTTTTCACAGCTTGCAAAGAAGGGCTCGGGCAGCCCTTGGGCTGCAATATTAACAGAGTTTGCTAAGGTTTTAGGGTTGAGTGCTTCATATAAATAGAACAAGAAACAGCCGCAGCTAGGGAGAGTTCTTTGGGGGGGCTGAAAGGCAAAAGAAAAACCAGGAGAGTTTTTGAGAGTTAACGGGCTAAGAGGAGAGATAGCTAGGGTAGCCGGAAGAGAGCTTCCGTGAGAGGAGGGCAGGAAGACTGAGAGTGGACGGCTGAGAGTTTGAGAGCTTCGTGAGAAAAAGGGACGGCTGAAAACCTGCAAGAGAGGGAGAGCAAAACAGAGGGGCGAACAAAAAGAAAAACTGGAGCAAGAGAGAAACAGGAAAAGAGCAAGAGTGAGGGTGCGGCGGCGGAGTAAGGAAATTGGAGGGAGACAAGGGCAACGGAGCTTCGGCTGAGCGAGGGAGAAACAACGGCGGAGGAAAGCCAGAGAAGCTGATTGCCGGGAAGGAGGGAGGACAAAGACCTCATCTTTTGATTGCATCAAACCTCAGCCGGGAAGGAAGAAACCCAAAGGTAATAGCTTTCCACTCTAGAGTTTGTTTACGAGTTGATGAGCTATGTCAAAATGCTGAAAAGTTTCTGCCTTTACGCCTGTTGTCATCCTCCATGCGAGTTTTATTCGTAAATTTGCGTGGGTTGGTCTGGGATTTGGACGGGTATGATTTGCCTATGGGGGGGGGTATACGATGAATCCATGGTTTTATTTGATGGTCAAGGCTGATCTTCGTGCATATAGGAATTTCAGAAAATTGGAAAAGGTTTTCGGGCAAATCTGTTTTAATGTTTCGTTGGTCACTACTCTTCCTGTTCCTGTGGTTTGTTTGCGTGGCTTGGTGAATCTGAATACTTGCTGTTTTAATGTTTTAATGTGTCGGGTTATGGCTGAGCACATGCTTGTTATGTAAGGTTGCTAAAAGCTCAAAGTTTCAGAAGATGAAAAATTACAAGAAATCTGTTCTTATGCCACTCTCTGCCTTGTTTCCTTTCGTTGGCATGCGTAGTGAATGCTGAGTTTAGAGCCGTGCTTAAGGTGTTTGGGTGACTAATAAGAAGCATTTGCAGAAGCTCAAACAACCAGAAATGAAGAAAGTTTCACTTGATGCATGCATGAACACATGTTTCTGCTAAATTTCTGGTGCTGCATTTTGTCTTGGGCCTGGAGCATCTCGTTTGGGATGGTTAGGGGGTAGGCATCCAGGTTTAAGCTGTGCTGGGATCTATGTTTACAGATGTGTGTGAGTTGGATTAATAAACCATGAGTTTTGTACATTCTTACCTGTGATTGGCGTGAGTTGGAGAGGTGAGCGTGCAGCAGCAAATTGCAGCAGCATGCGCGAATACCTTTTCTTTTCTTTAGATGGTCGAAGCTTTGGCTTTGTTTCAAATGTTTGATTTGGTTTGTAGCTTGACTGAAACACCTTGTGTGTGATTGGGACTTGGTGTCAAAGGCTATCAATGATTTCTGGTTTGATAAATCTGGTTTGCATGATGAAATGGAAAGAAAAGCCATGGCTGGAAAAATTGCAGAATGTTATTTCGGTGCTTTGCATGATCCCCTGTCCGAGCTTCTGATCTTTAAAAAGAAGGATTGCATGATGGAAAATGATATGAATGTCCAGTGATTGTGTATTAATTGCTTGAAATGCTGAAATGTGGATTGCTTAAGATGATGAATTGGAAAGAAAATAGCTTTTGAAGAGAATCTGCATTTTGTATGATTTTTTTTTTTTTTGTTGAATGCTCAACGTTGCTGCTGACCTGGTGTAGCTTCAGGTTTGATGTTTTGGTTAGAAGTTTTTTCGATGAAAATGGTGTCTAAAGATTAAGGTCCGCATGTAAAGAAAATGAGAATAGCAGTTGCATTTTGTTGTAGAAAGCCATCAGCCGAGATGTTAGTTGCAGAAACGAACTCTCACGTAGCTTGCATGATTTTTGCATGAAAATGACTTTTGAAAATTACATTCCAACCCCCCCCCAAGTCTCTTCTTGTTCCACTAGGACCCAATCAATTAAAGAATTTCATCAAATTGGTCCTTGATAATTTTAATTTGTGCAACCTCATTGCTTGTTTGCTTCAATTAACTACCATGCTTTGTTTCAATTGCGCTTAAGTCATGACTTTAGGGGCTTTTACGATTAAGTGAGCTTGTGATTGCCTATTTCCTTTAATTTTCCCAAATAAATTGGTACCTTGACCATTTCTTTTATTTTGGAGGATAAATAAGTGATTTCACTTCATTGGGGCCCAAATTGCAAGGGAGGTAACCTCTATCTCCTTGATTTTCATTTCTCCTATGTGATCCAACGTGCTAAGTGTGAATTGCATGTCTACGTTGCTTTCCTTGCCTTTCTTTAATTCCTTTCATTTATTTCATTTACTTTTGCCTTTTATTTAAGTATTTCATTATGGGGTATGTGTACACCTCTTGGCTTGTAATAGATAGGGCTTGGATGAGCATTCGATGAAGACCTGTTGAAGACATGTGCCTAGCTAGCAAATGTAATAGTTAGGGCTTCAATTGCTTTATGTGTCTTGCATGCTTAGTTGCTATGTGTTAATTTGCTTTATTAGGTTCTTGCATCTAGTCGAGCATGCTAATTGTTATGTGCTATGTGTTTATGGGTGTTTGGCATGTCTAATCGCTTTCCATAGCCATGAATGAATGTGATGGATGAATGTACGTCACCACACTAGTCCAATGCTAGTTGTGGCTCATTATTTCATTAGGAATTCATAGAAAGGGCTAGTCCAACGCTAGACCCAATAGGCCATCCCCTTTTGTTAGCGCATATTTGCATGTTCACTACATGTCATGCATTTTTTTTAGTTTTATCATTTGGCATGCTCCTTGAACCCCTTTTCCCCTCATTTTAGGATTTTTGCACCTCATACTAGTTATAGGGTACATTTGCCTGAAGAGTCCCCTTAAATATGGAATATAGACGAGTGTGGCTTTTTCTAAGCCTTAGCACGCTTGTATTCCCTCTATCAAAGGGAAAATTGAGTCACGATTTAGGTCTCCCCGTACCCAATATGCATGAATTCCCTAGGCTCATGCATTTTTAAATCCACTCTACCATTTTATATCCTCATCACACTTTCATTTTTCCTCCCATTTTGCACACGTGCACCTTTATGTTTCTTCACTTGCACACGAACACTTTTATCATCACTTGCACACATGCACTTCATATTATCATTTCACATACCGTACCTTGCCCACTCACGTGCACATTTTCATTTACATATTTATTGTCTTTTATTACTTTTTCAAACTCATGTCCTCACATTGCATACATGCATTCCATTCACTTGCATCCCACTCGCATTATTCGTGACTTCTTCAAAGGATCGTTATTGGGCTTCACAACTAATGTGATTGGCACCACTCAACCTTTGAAGAGAAATTTCCCCCAATACCCCTAGGTCTAGGGTTTGCATCCATGTAGTGCATCCAAATGTAATAAATTCTTTGGTTAAAACAAGAAAATCTTTGATTAAATCGTGCAACTAGCCTTGGCTAGGTCAAAGGGGTGCCTTGGATTTTATCCTCGCCTTCCCCTTTGTCAAATGTGACTCCCGAACCTTTTTCTTTGGTTTACGTGGACTAGGAGTCGTTTAAAAGGGGTTTCTTATTACTTTTTCCTATTTTTTCTTTAAAAATTCATTTTTTGGTGACTTGGTACACCTTAACTCATTACCAAGTGGCGACTCCAATTTTTATTTCAAAAACCCTTTTTAAACTATAATTTTGGGTCAAATCGTCGCATTCTCAACCCCCATTTAGACCCATTTTTTCTTTTAAATCACAATTCATTTTCCAATCACAAAAAATACATTTTTTAAACCATTTATTTATTTATCAAAAAATGGGGCGCGACAGTTGGCGACTCCACTGGGGACATTTGAGAGTCCGAGCTAATTTGATTTAATCAACCTTTTACTTCTTTTAACCTTTTCATATATCACATCTGGGTGTTTTAGGGTTGCATTTTTCCTTTTTAGGATTTTGCATTTCGCGCGTATTAATTACTCCCTCGCTCACGCATGTATGATTGATTGATTGGATGTATGTTTACTTGCTTATCTCGCGCTTGCATTGCATTTGGGTGGGGGACATCACCTTAGAGCCTCGCGTTGGTTCTTGATCCCTCCCCTCCAAACGAGCACTAGCATACGAGCATACGCTTTAATTTTTTTCACCCTTCATTTATTTTTCTTTTAGTGGCTTGTCACGCCACTCCACCCTATTAGGATTTTAGGCGACCACTTGGACATGTGATCGTATCACGACGTGTGCGTAGCATGATCCGAGTCGGTCACTCGATCTTCCGCTTTAAACTTTAGGTTGATGACCTATTAGTTTTTAATCGAAGGTTGAGGATTCTTTTTTAGATTCGCCCAGACGGGTAGCCGTAACACGACGTGTGCGTAGCAACGTCTGGGGAATCGTTCGAGCCACCGACAAGGAACCTTGGGAGTGATGACCCTTGGTTTCCAAGTCTGAAGGCTCGGGGACCTATGACCTATCGAGTTTAGATGCATTAGTGAGCCCCAACCTCATGCATCCATTTTAGCTTGCCTAGGTTAGAGTCAGCCTTACCCTATTAGGGACACCATTCACGAGGGGAGGGATCCCACCCTCTTTCCTTATTTCTTTGTTGCTTTTATATCATCTAGTTGTCCAACGTGTTATGTGATTATGTGTTGAACTAACGTTTCCTTCTTTCTTATCTTTTGCATTCACAAACGTTAGGAAATAAGAGGTCTGACATGATCCTCGTTTAGGACCTACCCTTATAGATAGGCTATTGCACGTTTGAAATTTGTGGTATATTTTGTTCATAAATTAATGATGCCATACCATTTTAGGCTTACCTTGGCAGATAAAGGGTTCCTTAGGTCACGTTTCATTTCGAATTGCATATTTTCCTGCTTTGATAAAATGGCATCATGCATAAACCTTAGAAAGGGAATGCCATTTAGGGGATCCCGTGTCAGGAATAAACCACCTTGTGTCTCGGATACTTAATCCAACGAGACTTGCACGTTTACATTTTGTACCATCCAAAGGGGTAGTGCACAAGGTAAGGTAGGATCCGATCATTTTCCTAAAGCGATCTTTGGAATATGAGCGTCTAATAATCCCTTTTTGGCCATTTTATCAAATTGGCAAACATCCCTTGCAAAAAGGACATTAATTGGAACATTCACCAATATTTTCTCACTGATGAGACGATAAATAAACTAAGGCCAAATTTTGATTTTAGATGGCTCATAGACTAATGTATCAAGCCATTCAGTCCATTGGATCATTTGATTCCTCAATTTCATCCAGTCCGTTTTATCAATTTGTTCATTTTTAGGGCAACCTAGTCGATTTTGAATTCATTTGGCTAATTTACCCTTTTTGGGTGATATGGTCGATTTTTGAATAAATCATCAATTTCAATCAATTCATTTGACTAATTTACCCTTTTTGGGTGATATGGTCGATTTTTGAATAAATCATCAATTTCAATCAATTCATTTGACTAATTTACCCTTTTTGGGTGATATGGTCGATTTTTGAATAAATTGTCAAATTTCCATTCAATTTGTTTGACCAGTTTACCCTTTTTAGGGCGATCCGGTCCATTTTGAATAAAATTCTCAATTTCATTCGATCAAGTTCCTTTTTAGGATGATTCGGTCAATTTTTAGTAAGTCTTTAAATTTCATTCAATTCATTTGACTTGTTTCCCTTTTTAGGGTAATCCGGTCGATTTTTAATAAATTGTCAATTTCATTTGACCAATTAGGATTTCAATGTCGAATTTCAAAATGGAAAACCTAGTCGATTTTGAGAAAAGCATCCATTGCATCCAGCCATTTGATCAGTTGAAGTTTTGACCCGTGCTTCACTGAGAAAAGTTGTCAAAACGAATTCCAATCTCTTCGATAGGAAGTTCGTCAAGGTCAAACCCGTGCGTTTTTGCAAGTTCTTGTATCGATCAAAAGTGATCAATCCCTTCGGACGAGGTCCTCATTTTGACAAACGTCCCTTCTCATTCCAATGGGCCAAATTTTTCAAATTATTTTTCACTCCATAAGCTGATCGGATCCATCAGGTATTGTATAGTGCCTGCTCTGGAGGATTGCATTTTCATGCTAGGCCTACCCTTGGCACAAAAAGGGTTCCCTCCATAGGACATGCATACCGATTTTTTATTCTCACTTACTAACTCTGGGTATTTTTCTTTTATTTTTCCCCCCTTCCCCCTGCATTCATAAAAATACTTCAATAAGGTGAAAATATTTTTCTATATCTGATGACAATTCTGATCTAATAAAGTGTCAAAATTGTAAATATTGTGTGATTCTTGGGCAGATCCTACAGTGAAAACATAAATGATCTATCTGAAAGCTCTACGCTAAAGCCTCTGAGAGATTTTGTAATTATTTTTTCAAAGGAAAATTCTGTTTATTTGATTTTGTTAATACATTTTGTTCCAAAAGGAAATGAGATGAAAAGTGCATCTGTGGAGCTCTTTACAAGTTCCTCTCTTCTCATTGTATTATAATTGAACGACAAATTTTGTTTTAATCTTGTTAGTAATAAAGTTTTGGACAATTATTGTTTTGTGTATATTCATGTACATTTCATTCTTGAGCTCATTGGAGATTTGATGATGAATTTTAAGAAATAAGACCAAATTGAGATTTTTTCGACCTCTGGCCTGAAAATTCACAAGTGTCTGCTTTCAAAAATCCTTACGTACACCAGATTGTTGATCCGAGTCATCCAATAAGAGTGCTAAAAAAGGGGTCACTCAAAAGGCCCAATGAGATACCTTTCTCCTTCATTTGACCCCAAAATAAAATCAGTCACATTGATTGATAAATCATAAATTGAGGCAACTTTTGCTTGAAAATGTCTGCGGTGTCTAATCCGATTCAATCACATCTAAGTGAAAGCAAAAATGTGCATCATTCTTGTTTATTTTAAAAATTTAGAATGATACTTTGAGCATTCGTTTCTCTACCTATACACATTTTATCATTTGCTCTCCCCTTTGAGCCTTTGAAAGAATAATTTCGTTTCAAATAAGAGCCCTAATGATCACTACCCTATAATGGAAAAATTTTCAAAAGAGAATGGGTTCTCAAGGACCATTTCGTTACTTTGGTTGTCATGAGGTGTAAGAAAGATGCTTTGGCCGTCGTTTCTACAACCTAAACACTGATCATCCCTTGCATCCTCATTTGAACTACAATTGGTGGTTCTTTTCAAAGCACTCACGATCGTACCCCACATTGGGGAGGGAGATTGGAGAATTTTCCAAAAGGGGAAAAAGCAAAAATGTTAGAATAAGGAGGGAACCGCGAATTGGGGAAATTTGATTCTATCTGAACTCCAATTTTGAAAAGAAAAGAAAAGAGGAAAAAGGACAAGTTCTGTCTGGTGGATCACTTATGTTTCATAGACATGAATGAGCAAGAGTCTTCCTCAGTCAATTAATTCAGATACATGCAAGAAATTTCGCATTAACGAAAGTTTCTTTTCAGGGTTATTGTAAGGAACGGAATAAAGGTCAGGCCCTCTTCTTTTCCGATCAAGCATCTATCCCTAGTTATCCCTTTTTGAGCCTTCAGAATGAAATACTTCGTTTGGCAACCCCTGAGAATCGCAAACCCCACACTGGGGCAAGTTTGAGTTGAAGAGGAAATTTTCAAGAAGTGAAAAAGTGAAAAGCAACAAAATCAAAAACAAAAGAAGAAAAGAGAACCTCAGTTCAAAAATAAACTGGGGCAAAGTTCAAAAATGGCAAAAGGCCGAAAAATCAAAAATGAAAGAGGAAAAGCCTCAATTGAGCATAAACTGGGGCAAATTCTGATTTAACCCTAAAATAGGGTTGACGCAACAATGCGATCTCAGATTTTTCAAACTGCTTTCAAGCCTTAACTTTTCTAAGCACTCCACCTGACCCCATTACAAAAGCCGAAAGTCCTGACTTCTGTTCTTTGCAATGGCCTTGTCAAGGAAATTTCTGATGCCGAAAGTTTTTAGCTGTATTTCGGAATTGTCTGGGTATGGGGTTGACGCTACTCACCATGTGAAAACCCGCCAAGTTGAGGGAAAGGGAAAAGAGATAAAAAGCAAAGCAAGAAAAGTAAATGCAAGAAAATGCAGAAAATTCGACGCTGAAATCCCTGGTGAATGATGAAAAGAATACGAACAAATTCTGAGATTTTTGAGTTCAAAATAGGGGCAATTTTGGAAAACGCGATCTTCGGTGCAATGTCCTTGAAAGTTTTATTCTTTAGCTATCGTTTTCAAGCCAAATTACAAGCTAATAAAGTCCATCGTTGACTTATTCCTTCATGACAACCCAAAGTAAGGATTATGCTCATAAGAAATCCATCGATCACTCATGATCATAAGGGTACAGCCAGTTTTTGCATGTTTAGCTATCGTTTCCATCCATATTGTTGCAAGCCTATAAAGCTCATATGTGGACTACGTTTTCTTAAGAAATAGGGGTGACAAACTATTTGCTTTTCACCAAGATGTGGTATAGAAAGGGTTACACACAGTTTGGGCACAAAATAAGACAAATCTTGACCTTCCATTTCCTTTAGCCATTTCCAAATCAGAAATAACACCCCACTCGATTGGCCCTGAAAGTTGAGCCAACAAGAAGTGGTGACCCGTCACTCTGGGCACCGATGCTAAAAGTGAGGATGAAAATTTGGTGTTATTCTGAGAGATTCATCATGCAATTTCGCCATGAGTTCAAACTCAACGTTCAAATTTCTTCACGTTGTATATATGATTACTTTCTAAGTTTTGGAAAGTGTGATTTCTCTTGGTTCAAATAAATGGAGAGACATCCAAACCAATTTCTTGCAATCAAATGGGCCCATACTGGGGCAAAATTTTTATTTCCAAGATTTCACAAAATAAGCCCACACTGGGGCAAATTTTTTATAGTCCATTTGAGGATTTCGTCAAAGACTCAAGCAAGACTTTCAAATCAATCACGCTGCCTTTTTCATGAAAATTTGAGTGCATGTAAGCCCCCTGTGCAGGTATTCATAGTTGAAATCGACGAAGGAGCATTCGGTGATGTGGAAGGCCGATACTGCAAAGAGAAGCAAGAAGAAAGAAGGAAAAAGTGCCCTACACTGGGGCAAATTATTTTTGAAAAAGATTCTCTCAAAAAAAAAAAATCCGGAAAATTCAAAAGTCAAAAATCAAAAATCAAGTTCAAATTCTTGTCTCTTGGAAAGTCAAATTTAATTTCTTGTTTCTTGACAAATCAAATTCAATTTCTTGACCAATTGGATGGCAGGACTGGGTCTTATCCCACTGACCATTCACCAAGACCACGTTGGGCCTGGACTTGGTGCCGCCAACATCTCAAAAATCTCGTTGGGCCTGGATTTCGTGCCGCCAACATTCCAAAGATCAAGTTGGGCCTGGATTTCGTGCCGCCAACATTCCAAAGATCACGTTGGGCTTGGATTTAGTGCCACCAACATCACTTTAACACGTTGGAGCTGGGTCTTATCCCGCCAACCTCGGCAGAACTGGATTCTATCCCGCTGGCCGCTTATATCACGTTGGAGCTGGGTCTTATCCCGCCAACCTCGGCAGAACTGGGTTCTATCCCGCTGACCGCTTATACCACGTTGAAACTGGGTTTTATCCCGCCAACCTCGGCAGAACCGGGTGTTATCCCACTGACCGACCAATTCTCACGGCAGGCTCGGGTTTGATCCCACTGTCCGATTGTCAAGACATTTCATTTTCACCGCCACTGGAGCGTGAGGTTAGTCCCGCCAGTGCGCCTTTCATTTTACCCCGCCGCTAGCCGTGGGTCAGTCCCACTAGCGTGCGTCCCGTTTAAATTCGTTCGGGTCAGTCCCGTTTAAATTCCTGTTCGGGTCAGTCCCGTTTAAATTCTGTTCGGGTCAGTCCCGTTTAAATTCTGTTCGGGTCAGTCCCGTTTAAATTCTGTTCGGGTCAGTCCCGTTTAAATTTCTGTTCGGGTCAGTCCCGTTTAAATTCTGTTCGGGTCAGTCCCGTTTTTTCTGTTCGGGTCAGTCCCGTTTAAATTCTGTTCGGCAGTCCCAGTCGGGTCAGTCCGTTTAAATTCTGTTCGGGTCAGTTCCCGTTTAAATTTCTGCTCGGGTCAGTCCCGTTTAAATTCTGTTCGGGTCAGTCCCGTTTAAATTCTGTTCGGGTCAGTCCCGTTTAAATTTCTGTTCGGGTCAGTCCCGTTTAAATTCTTGTTCGGGTCAGTCCCGTTTAAATTTCTGTTCGGGTCAGTCCCGATTTTAAAATTTTCCATTAGGGGTCAGTCCCCATCGTTTGAGTAATTCACAGCCAAATAATGCAGGTAAGTATTTGGTGTCTACTTCTTTGTCTCAAGTTTTTCCAAAACTCAGACAAAGAGGGGCAAACTGTAGACACCAAATTTTTGACTTTATTTTTCATTATTAGTTTTATTAATATTTATTTTAGTTTGGTTTTACTAATCTCATTTTTAGACATTTTGGCATTAAAAAAGGGGAAAAAGAGAAAAATGATGAATAATGAAAAATAATGAAAAAATGAAAGGAAAAATGAAAAATTGCCATTTTGCTGTTTATTATTTCTAGTTTATTCATTTTTATCCAATGTTAATTAAATTGTGGGTTTTCATTTAATTTTATTACCATTTTGTTAAATTACTTTTTTTTAAAAAAAAAGAAAAAAGAAAAAAAGAGATTACGCGACATGCAAGCTGCATTTTTCACAGCTTGCAAAGAAGGGCTCGGGCAGCCCTTGGGCTGCAATATTAACAGAGTTTGCTAAGGTTTTAGGGTTGAGTGCTTCATATAAATAGAACAAGAAACAGCCGCAGCTAGGGAGAGTTCTTTGGGGGGGCTGAAAGGCAAAAGAAAAACCAGGAGAGTTTTTGAGAGTTAACGGGCTAAGAGGAGAGATAGCTAGGGTAGCCGGAAGAGAGCTTCCGTGAGAGGAGGGCAGGAAGACTGAGAGTGGACGGCTGAGAGTTTGAGAGCTTCGTGAGAAAAAGGGACGGCTGAAAACCTGCAAGAGAGGGAGAGCAAAACAGAGGGGCGAACAAAAAGAAAAACTGGAGCAAGAGAGAAACAGGAAAAGAGCAAGAGTGAGGGTGCGGCGGCGGAGTAAGGAAATTGGAGGGAGACAAGGGCAACGGAGCTTCGGCTGAGCGAGGGAGAAACAACGGCGGAGGAAAGCCAGAGAAGCTGATTGCCGGGAAGGAGGGAGGACAAAGACCTCATCTTTTGATTGCATCAAACCTCAGCCGGGAAGGAAGAAACCCAAAGGTAATAGCTTTCCACTCTAGAGTTTGTTTACGAGTTGATGAGCTATGTCAAAATGCTGAAAAGTTTCTGCCTTTACGCCTGTTGTCATCCTCCATGCGAGTTTTATTCGTAAATTTGCGTGGGTTGGTCTGGGATTTGGACGGGTATGATTTGCCTATGGGGGGGGGTATACGATGAATCCATGGTTTTATTTGATGGTCAAGGCTGATCTTCGTGCATATAGGAATTTCAGAAAATTGGAAAAGGTTTTCGGGCAAATCTGTTTTAATGTTTCGTTGGTCACTACTCTTCCTGTTCCTGTGGTTTGTTTGCGTGGCTTGGTGAATCTGAATACTTGCTGTTTTAATGTTTTAATGTGTCGGGTTATGGCTGAGCACATGCTTGTTATGTAAGGTTGCTAAAAGCTCAAAGTTTCAGAAGATGAAAAATTACAAGAAATCTGTTCTTATGCCACTCTCTGCCTTGTTTCCTTTCGTTGGCATGCGTAGTGAATGCTGAGTTTAGAGCCGTGCTTAAGGTGTTTGGGTGACTAATAAGAAGCATTTGCAGAAGCTCAAACAACCAGAAATGAAGAAAGTTTCACTTGATGCATGCATGAACACATGTTTCTGCTAAATTTCTGGTGCTGCATTTTGTCTTGGGCCTGGAGCATCTCGTTTGGGATGGTTAGGGGGTAGGCATCCAGGTTTAAGCTGTGCTGGGATCTATGTTTACAGATGTGTGTGAGTTGGATTAATAAACCATGAGTTTTGTACATTCTTACCTGTGATTGGCGTGAGTTGGAGAGGTGAGCGTGCAGCAGCAAATTGCAGCAGCATGCGCGAATACCTTTTCTTTTCTTTAGATGGTCGAAGCTTTGGCTTTGTTTCAAATGTTTGATTTGGTTTGTAGCTTGACTGAAACACCTTGTGTGTGATTGGGACTTGGTGTCAAAGGCTATCAATGATTTCTGGTTTGATAAATCTGGTTTGCATGATGAAATGGAAAGAAAAGCCATGGCTGGAAAAATTGCAGAATGTTATTTCGGTGCTTTGCATGATCCCCTGTCCGAGCTTCTGATCTTTAAAAAGAAGGATTGCATGATGGAAAATGATATGAATGTCCAGTGATTGTGTATTAATTGCTTGAAATGCTGAAATGTGGATTGCTTAAGATGATGAATTGGAAAGAAAATAGCTTTTGAAGAGAATCTGCATTTTGTATGATTTTTTTTTTTTTTGTTGAATGCTCAACGTTGCTGCTGACCTGGTGTAGCTTCAGGTTTGATGTTTTGGTTAGAAGTTTTTTCGATGAAAATGGTGTCTAAAGATTAAGGTCCGCATGTAAAGAAAATGAGAATAGCAGTTGCATTTTGTTGTAGAAAGCCATCAGCCGAGATGTTAGTTGCAGAAACGAACTCTCACGTAGCTTGCATGATTTTTGCATGAAAATGACTTTTGAAAATTACATTCCAACCCCCCCCCAAGTCTCTTCTTGTTCCACTAGGACCCAATCAATTAAAGAATTTCATCAAATTGGTCCTTGATAATTTTAATTTGTGCAACCTCATTGCTTGTTTGCTTCAATTAACTACCATGCTTTGTTTCAATTGCGCTTAAGTCATGACTTTAGGGGCTTTTACGATTAAGTGAGCTTGTGATTGCCTATTTCCTTTAATTTTCCCAAATAAATTGGTACCTTGACCATTTCTTTTATTTTGGAGGATAAATAAGTGATTTCACTTCATTGGGGCCCAAATTGCAAGGGAGGTAACCTCTATCTCCTTGATTTTCATTTCTCCTATGTGATCCAACGTGCTAAGTGTGAATTGCATGTCTACGTTGCTTTCCTTGCCTTTCTTTAATTCCTTTCATTTATTTCATTTACTTTTGCTTTTTATTTAAGTTATTCTTTATGGGGTATGTGTACACCTCTTGGCTTGTAATAGATAGGGCTTGGAGGAGCATTCGATGAAGACCTGTTGAAGACATGTGCCTAGCTAGCAAATGTAATAGTTAGGGCTTTAATTGCTTTATGTGTCTTGCATGCTTAGTTGCTATGTGTTAATTTGCTTTATTAGGTTCTTGCATCTAGTCGAGCATGCTAATTGTTATGTGCTATGTGTTTATGGGTGTTTGGCATGTCTAATCGCTTTCCATAGCCATGAATGAATGTGATGGATGAATGTACGTCACCACACTAGTCCAATGCTAGTTGTGGCTCATTATTTCATTAGGAATTCATAGAAAGGGCTAGTCCAACGCTAGACCCAATAGGCCATCCCCTTTTGTTAGCGCATATTTGCATGTTCACTACATGTCATGCATTTTTTTTAGTTTTATCATTTGGCATGCTCCTTGAACCCCTTTTCCCCTCATTTTAGGATTTTTGCACCTCATACTAGTTATAGGGTACATTTGCCTGAAGAGTCCCCTTAAATATGGAATATAGACGAGTGTGGCTTTTTCTAAGCCTTAGCACGCTTGTATTCCCTCTATCAAAGGGAAAATTGAGTCACGATTTAGGTCTCCCCGTACCCAATATGCATGAATTCCCTAGGCTCATGCATTTTTAAATCCACTCTACCATTTTATATCCTCATCACACTTTCATTTTTCCTCCCATTTTGCACACGTGCACCTTTATGTTTCTTCACTTGCACACGAACACTTTTATCATCACTTGCACACATGCACTTCATATTATCATTTCACATACCGTACCTTACCCACTCACGTGCACATTTTCATTTACATATTTATTGTCTTTTATTACTTTTTCAAACTCATGTCCTCACATTGCATACATGCATTCCATTCACTTGCATCCCACTCGCATTATTCGTGACTTCTTCAAAGGATCGTTATTGGGCTTCACAACTAATGTGATTGGCACCACTCAACCTTTGAAGAGAAATTTCCCCCAATACCCCTAGGTCTAGGGTTTGCATCCATGTAGTGCATCCAAATGTAATAAATTCTTTGGTTAAAACAAGAAAATCTTTGATTAAATCGTGCAACTAGCCTTGGCTAGGTCAACGGGGTGCCTTGGATTTTATCCTCGCCTTCCCCTTTGTCAAATGTGACTCCCGAACCTTTTTCTTTGATTTACGTGGACTAGGAGTCGTTTAAAAGGGGTTTCTTATTACTTTTTCCTATTTTTTCTTTAAAAATTCATTTTTTGGTGACTTGGTACACCTTAACTCATTACCAAGTGGCGACTCCAATTTTTATTTCAAAAACCCTTTTTAAACTATAATTTTGGGTCAAATCGTCGCATTCTCAACCCCCATTTAGACCCATTTTTTCTTTTAAATCACAATTCATTTTCCAATCACAAAAAATACATTTTTTAAACCATTTATTTATTTATCAAAAAATGGGGCGCGACAATAAATTTGAGATTTTATTGAGTCCACGGTAGCTACTCAACAAGACAAGGACCACAAGGCAAGTCTTACGTCTAGCGGCCATCATGCTAACCATTTTGAAAGTAGATGGCCTAATATAATGTAGGTCCTCATCTAGTAAACAAAGACACAGAGCCAATAAGATATAAATACTGCAAGATAAGTCTCTTCTCGCAAGTGAGATTTGACTCCGATGGTATCAAATACGCCATTGTCTTAACTTGAAAATTTGCGTGGTTGTCCAATCTCTTCATCCGGGTTTTGGGTCGCTTGAGCACGAGATGCTCTCTTTATCCTTCTCTGCTTTGGTTTTGAATACATTGTTTTGCCTTTAAATTAGAAGTTAATCCTCTAGGCAGCTAAAATTCCATATTTGTTGGTTTCTCCATGTTAAAGATGGTGGATGACCGTGAACAAATACTCACAGTTTTGTGAAATATGCCTTAATTTCTTATCATTAACTCCAGTTGGCTCTTCTGGACATGGGATCACCTCTTCATAAATGTCTATAATAATTGGGAGTCCTCCTAATTTGCACAGATCCCAAAGTGAAAGAGACAATTCTCTAACGTACATATGCAAGGTATTAGTGTTTGTGTGGCAACCCCACTTCTCCTTAGGGCGAACCTTAGGGTCTCAGCGGGGCACCTGCCTAGCTCTCGCCAGGGCTCGATACAAGTCTAATTTGAATTTAAAGGTAAACAACCAGTAATAAAAGTCAATATAAAGAAAAGTCGCATTCTCATATAATCAACCAATTTCGTACATCACAAAGTTTCCAAAAGGTACATCAAATTTCCCCAAAATACAACCATCCAAAGTTGAATAAACCATTTACATCCAAATTCTAATCAAAAGGTAATCAAGTCAACTTCTCCAAAATCTTTCCATTTCGAGCTCCTGTTAAGGAAAACAAACTACGGGGCTGAGCTAACGCTCAGTAAGGCCAAGAAAAGCATGCAAACAAATAAGTTCAAGTAACAATAACACTTGTACAAGAAATATAGCTAGAAAGTTCATGTAATTCACAAATAACAGTAAAGCACAATTAATAAGGATACGGGAGCTCTCAGGAGCTAAATTCTCATCGCTTTGCCAAGGCTTGTTCCAATACCTCCACGTGGTAACACTCCGTCAACCGAGTAGGTAGCAAGTCCGTAGAAACCCTGCTTACTTCTTCCATCCCTCATTTCACCCTCTCAGATCCGTAACCAAACACTCACTGAAAGGACAATACTACTTGAGTATGCCAAGCAAGACCTAAAAAGATCAATTTTATAATTTTCTCATGGTTCACCAGGCTTCTCGACCAAGCCCATGCCGGCTCGAGTTGTGACGCCCCCACTTCTTCTTAAGGTGAACCAAAGGGTATCCGCGGGACGCCTGCCCAGTTATCGCCAGAACTCAGTACAATTCCAGTTTAAGCTTATTACCAATAATAACTAATAAGACAAGATGAAGTAAGAAAGAGAAGTCGCTTCCATACATAAATATTCAATCTTACATCACAAGTTCAAAATACATCCACTTTCCAAAATATACAACTTCCTAAAAGATGTCTAGACAAAACATTTCAAAATTCTAGCCAAAAGAGCCATCAAGTAGGCTTTTCCATAATCCCCTTCCAGTTCAGCTCCTGTTAAGGAAAACAAATCTAACGGGGTGACCGGATGCTCGTGAGGCCAAGAAAACATGCAAAACACATAGTTCAAGTAGCAACGCCATTTAAACAAGAATTAAAGCTATAACATACAAGCAATTCACAAATTTTCAATTAAACACATTCAATGAGGATACAGGATCTCTCAGGAGCTAAGTTCCACTTGCTTCGCCAAGCCACAATCGAATACCTTCCCGCGATGACACTCCGTCAACCGGGTCGGCATTTAAGTCCATAGAATTCCACTTAACATCAATTCCGTCCACCATACACCGCACCGGGCCCGAACATCAATAATAGGCACTACTATGCGAGTAGGCCAAGCAAGATCTCTCAATAGATCAAGCTTACAGTTGTCTCATGGTTCACCAAGCTCCTCGACTAAGCTCTTGCTGGCTCGAGTCGCACGTCGGCCAATTGAGATTTGGGCGTTCCCACAGTTCAGTTATAAGTCGAGGAGATTCACTCCAACGACATGCAAGCAATTCAGTTACAAGCAGTTCAATTCAGTTGTTCAATCAGTTAAAAGAGAACGAGTGCGATAAAGCACACACTCGACTCAACAGTCATAAACCATTCAGTCCATAAGAAGCAATTCACATAATTGCAACAAATCATGCACTTGACACTCACCAATCAAAATAGGGAATAAGTGCTCAAACAACTTTTAGGTGTCCGCTTCGAGTTCCTCTTGAATGTCCCCTTGAGCGCCTAAACAAATAATAATTGACTATTGTGAGGACTTGTAAAATTCCTTATATTTTTCTTAAAAATTTCCTTTTATTTGGAAATTATTACTTTATAATGGCCCTACTACCCAATCACCCCACAATAAGTGCAAATGAACATAGAATTAAGGGTTTTCCCTTTCCGTTTTCAAGTTAGCGCGAATTAGGGTTTTTACGCCTATCCGTAGTGTGACTATCCGGTACGGAGGGTGGATCAAATTTGGTGATTAAGAGTGAGTTTTAAATGATATTAAGTGTGTGATTAGAAGTGATAATAATAAGGTAGTGAATTATAAGTTAAAACCCTAGTATACGCGATTTAAGGAAAATCGGCTCGAACCGACGGGTATCGTTCACTACCAATTGAACATACCATTGGACTACCATTTTATCAAGTTAATCTCATTGTTATTAGAGCCTAAATATCAGCCCTAAATATGATCAAGGTGGCCAAAATTTTTGACTTCAAGAACCAAGAGAAAAGAAAAAAATTGAGATGGAAATTGGTGGTGACAAGTGGCATCAATCCATGCATCTTTGACCCAAATTAGGACCAAGCCTTATAACCTTCTTGGACTTCATTTTCTGTTCATTTTTCATTCCTCTTGGCTGAACCTAGGAGAGAAAAAAAGGGAGAAGAGAACTTCAATCCATCTTGGGGTTTTGCTTGATTGAGTGAGAAAACAAGAAAACTAAACCAAATAACTTGCAAATTGAGAGCTTGGGAAGCTTAGGGAGCTAAATTTCACAAGGAAAGGTGAAGGATAACTCTTGCAAGCCCTTTTATTGAGGTATTATGACTGACCATCCTTTCCTTTTCCCTTACTCTTGTTTGAGTTATGTAGTAACATGAATTCATGCTTGGTAATACCTAATCTAAGTGATTTTGATGATTGTAGTGATGAATTGTGAGTTAGGGTTTTGAATGGTCACTCGTAATTCTTGTTGTTTAGATGGTATATGGTATATGTAGGATTGTATAGGAGGTAGTAGTAGTGATTTTAAGCTAGAAATGTGAAGTTACACCTTGAATACCTTAAATTCCAGAATTGAAATTCTTCATTGCTCTGTTCTGGCCGGTTCTGTTTGACCCTGATGGAGGCTGAATTAGGCTTGGCACAAAACATGAAAGTTATAGAGAATGATGTTCTATAGGTTTCTGTAAAATTTCAACTCAATATGAGCACTGTATCATATAAAAAGGCAAAAATACCCCTGACTGCCATAGGTAGAGCTCTGTGGACAGTGTTGACATTTTACCAATCTGACCGCATCTGGTCACCCTGATCCGTACTGAATTAGCCTTTGGCCAAAACACATAAGTTGTAGTGCTATGTCTTATCTGTCTAACGGCTCTGAAACCGCCTCAATCGGACTTTGGTAGCCTGAGTTATTGTCATTTACGCATAGTGCGGTTAACTAGCCTGATTGTGAGATTCTGGTTCTGTAATTTGAAATTTTGACCTGGATACATTACGAACTGGACTGAGTGGTTTTCATCAAAGTTGTAGCCCTTTATCTTAGCTTCGAAATGGTATAAATTATACACCAATTCGATAAGCGTAGCTTCGTTTGTGTCCGATATGCTAAGCGACATCAAATCTGTCTTTTGTTTTATGACTTAAACTTCGTTTCCGGACATTTTCCTAGCTTGATTTTGTACTTGTACGACCTTGAGCCTATGGAACGGCTATTGAAATGAGATTATTTTGTGTGTGATTTTGGGACTGATTGAGGAAAAGAATGAATCCATAGATGGCTGGATAATAGGTAAATACAAAGGGCGTGCTGCCCAAATTTACACTCGAGAGCTAGGTAGATATACTTGCGACTCGAGTAAGGCTTGAGAGTGAATACCACGTGAACCATCTAGGATATTTGCATCTTCTTTTTTCGAGGTATGTAAGTTAGAACTTGGCCGAACTTGTACCCTTGGAAAATGAAATAACGACTACTAAAAATACGTCTTCCTCGTTCTTTTGACTCAAATGGTATTGCCAAATATAATTGCTACAAAATTTCCCAGTTTGAAAAGCGAGCAAGTGTTGCACGAATATGCTCCAAACAAATTTCAATTACTTGATTCTTATTGAACGAAACGTGTAAGTTTCGACCCTTAGTCGCTTTTCCAAGTTCTTAAACAAAGTTTTATCGCAGATTTGGACTCCAAACCCGGAGTACAACCCAGACGTGATCACTAGAGGCACTACATTTTGGTGAGTGTTTCCAAATATCTGATTGAACTTGACATTTGTGTTTAATACTTGACCAATGTAATTACATGATATATAAGTGAATTGATAGGGCAAGAGTGTACTTTATCGCACTTGCCCTAATGTGATTTGTTCTTGTTCATCGATTGCAATTGACTTGCTATGCATGCATATGACTTGTATCTTGCCTGGAATTCCAGAAACCCTGTGGCTAGTTAGTCGAGTTGAACCGGCAAGGGCCTGGTCGATTAGATAATGAACCCTGGGTAGTTAGTGATGTCGAGTGGAGTGTTATCTCCTCGACTAATCGGTATACTCGAGTATTACCACCAGTGTTTATTGTGGAGTTCGGGCCCGGTAAGGGGTTTGGTCGGTAGACGGAGATTGGAGTTAAGTGGTGTTCTACTGGACTAGTTTCTTACTTGAAAGTTGACGGAGTGTCAACTACCAATCGATCAAGCTATGGTGGAGCCGATATATGAGCAACTGCACCCTTATATGTGAAATGCGGAAAATTTATTGTTTGGCCATATGAAGTGTTGTTACTCACTTCTTGACTTGTTTTGCTCGCTATTTCACTATTATGCTACTTTTACTTTATTTGATGGACAATTTGATATTTGAAACATCACTGAGTTTTAGCTCATTCCATTAGTTTTGTTTTCCTTACAGGGGTACGACCGAGGCGTGAGACGTGTACAAACTAGCGTAGTCTAGTTATTTTGCATTTTGAAATTGTACTCGCACTAGCAACCGTCTAGGGTTGTGTGTACTTGAATTGTAAATCCGTTAATGTATTTCGGCATGTATGAACCTTGTAATTGGATCTGAGTGCTGTTGTATATATATTAAGCTGAAGGGATTGTGTTCTTTGTTTTTCTACGTTTGTAAGTTATTTTCGCGAGTTTTACATGAGTGAGTCCTAGCGAGAGTTGGGCAGGCGACTTGCTAAACCCTAAGGAACGCCCTAGGGGGAGGTGGGGTCGTCACAGGTGGTATCAGAGCCTAGGTTTAAATTGATCTGGGTAGATTGCATGATTTATACTAGTTATTCCTTGGTTATATGTGAGAACCCGAAAAAAATTTCTTAATTTCTACGCATTATTTTTCTTTCGTTGTACACGTTTTCTATATTTTCATTATTATATTTATTTTGGTGATATTTTTATAAGTAAAAATAGTTTTTAAAACATTTTTCTAGTATAAGTAAGCTCATGAGATATTTGAAGTGTATGGTGGACGTGGGACCCGCTAGTGCGTTAAGTGCGGTTAATTCGGCCAATTAGGTTAAGTTTTGCATAAAGGGATTTATTTACTAGGTGTTGAGAGATAATTAGAGGTTACTAGATGGATTAGTATTGGAGAGACAAAAGGATAGAGTTGCATTAAAAAGGGTGACAAGTGTCACCTTCCTATTCAACCATGACTTTGACTACTATTCATTAACTTTACTAAATATCTAATTTGGACCCAAAATCATCTTCATTCATCATCATCTTGGCCGAGCACCTTGGAGAGAAAAAGAAAGAAAACTTCCAACTTATTTCTTCATTTCTTTCTTTAATCTTACTAACCAACCGTTAAAACTTCGATTTTCTCCATAAAAGTCACTTACTTAGGAAGATTGAAGGTAGTGGTGGAATGATTAGAGAAGGGAAAGGACTAAGCCATCACCTTTCTTGAGATTTCAAGGTATCATGTCTAGCAATCCTTTCTTTGTTCTTAATAATGCTTAAGTAGTGACTTGTGTTAGTCATAGAGTTGGTTTTGTGCATGATTTTGTGACTTTTGGTGGAGATTGGTGAATTTTCATAATTATTCATGATTTTTCTGTTTTCATATATTTAATATTTTTTGGCCATGGATGATGGCTCGGAATGGACTGGAATGAAGCTTTGATGCGTCAATTGTAGCCAGTTGCGAAAAATTTCCGCTTTGTACTGAAATTTCCAGATTAGGGTTCCAATTTCCCTGTTCTTTCCGGTTTTATTTGAGCATGCTAGAGGCCGAATCAGGCTTAGGTTAAAACATGAAAGTTTTATAGAATGATGTTTTATAGTTGTCTACAAAATTTCAGCTCAATCGGAGTAACGTATCCTGTGAAAAGACTGAAATACCCCTGCTGCCCTGTTTCTGTCCGAAACTGATAATCAGCTTCTGTAATTGATTAGTTTGACCAGGAATACTACTGAATTGGTTGTTGATATCTTCTTAAGAATTAAAGCTTTGTATCTTAGCTTTCAAATGGCTTTGGAATTACCTGAATTGGAGTTGTGTGTGCTGAGATATGATTGAATGAATCAGGACTGCTAGTTGGATTTCACAGTGAGCTTTGAAGTGGAAAATCTGGGGTTGTTTTGGTAACTTTGACCTAGTTAGGGTGAGAAATTGACTAAGTAGTCTTCATCAAAGTTATAACCCTCTATCTTAGCTTCGAAACGGTATAACTTGCACTTCAATCCAATAAGCGTAGCTTCGGTTATGTCCGATACGCTAAGTAGCGGTGAATCTACCTTTTTGGTTTCTTAGCTTAAAGTTCATTTCCGGTCATTTTCCTAGCTCAATCTTGTACTCGAATGACTTTGAGCCTATTGAACGGCTGTTGTGATGAATTTATATTGTGTATGACTTTGGGACTGGTTGAGGAAAATAATAAAGCCATAAATGGTTGGAAAATAGGTAAATACAGAGGGCATGCTGCCCAAAATTTTAGGGCTACGAGATTCTTTCAAGTTGAGTTGATCTTGGTAAAAATGATGGGTTTTAGGAATTGTTTGTAACCCTAGGACCAACTGTTATCCTTTTGCTCAAAAGTCATATTTTATTCTTTTGTACTAGTACTTAACCTGGAAAGGTGTACGACATGTAGTCGAGTCTCATTTATGCATTCCATTTACTGGATTTGTGATTGTGGGAACCATAATTGTTTACCTTGGTTATTCTAGGATTTCTTGGTGATTAGAGCCCTACCTTGGTTGAAACTTTTGACGTATCCTTGCTTTAACTGGTGAGTGCACCACTCCCCTGAATTATTGCTAAACTGGTTTTTTGTACTTGCAAATGGCTAGTTGAATGTCTTTCCTGACTGTTTATCTTGTATGAGACAAGAGTGTACTTTATCACACTCGTTCTCTTACCTGTATTGAACGAACTGAAATCTATTTCTTGTACTTGTTATGTACTTGCACTTGTTATGAGATCGTTTGGAAGTGTGTCCAACGATTTTCCTATTAAACTTGAGCTCAACCTCATGGGGAGTTAATTAAATCGAGCTAGCAAGGGCTTGGTTGAAATAATTGACAATCCATGGGTACCTGTTCCTGGGGAATCTTTGGGTATTAAGACTCTTGATTCCGGTATACTCGAGTATTACCATTCCTGTTCCTGTTTGGCGTTCGGGCCCGGTAAGGGGTATGTTTGGTGAACGGGGTTTTGGCGTTAAAGTGGGGTTCTACTGGACTGGTTCCTTTATTTGAATGTTGACGGAGGGTCAACGGGGCTGGATCAAGTATAGCAACGGGGATTTGGCTCCTGAGAGTCACTTGTATCCTTTACATTGTGATGTTCATTCATTTCTCGTATTTGATGTGAATATGTGCCTCCAAAGTGCTTTCTCATGAATTCTACTGATTCTACTGTTTATACTGTTGGTACCTCATTGAGCTTTTAGCTCACCCCGTTCTGTTATCCTTATTTTCCTTACAGGGAACCATCTTTTGGAACTGCAATGTTTTGAGAAATGAGTTGAGCTAGTTAGAAATTCTTTTGTTCTTTTGGTATAGCTCCTCGACAACTTGGAAACCCTAAATGTATCTTAATACAATATTTCCTTTCGGATTTGTAAACTTACTAATATGTATATTTAAAATGTTTCCTCGTGTTTATGTAACATATGTATTCAGGAATGTACATTCTTTCCTGGCAAACAAAGTGTACTTGTACTTGGTTGGATCCTGTATGGCGGCGGCCCTTCCATTTCTTTTTGATTCTTGTAGTTTTATTTCGGTTTTGATGGAAGTATGACTGAATCCCGGCGAGAGTTGGGCAGGCGGTCCGCCGAACCCTTTGGTTCACCTTAGGGTAAGGTGGGGCTATCACATTATAGGATGGATATAATAGGTTAGGGTTTCATACTTGAGAATAGGCCTTTAGCCTCGATTTATATGTCTAACTTGCCTCTTCTTGTAATGTTACTTGTAATGTAGGCGATGGCGGGTACAGATGCTACTGGGGGTGCTGGGCCATCTCAGCCTGTACCTACTGATGAGATACACCTTGAGGGACCTGCATGTCGTGTACTGACCTACCAGGAGAGTCCCGATGGGCCCGTGTGTCGGTGGTCTCCGGCACGCAAGATCCAGCATTGCGACTGCTGGAAGACCTACTCCTATCCCGATAGGATAGTGTTGGCCGTGGACGATGAGGGAGATGATTGGGTAGCGCCAATCGTAGGTGCCAGACGGAGATCGAGCGTCTCCAGGTAGCCCTACGAGTACACAGTGCTAGGATTCGAGAGCTGGAGGCTTCGGTTCTGGAGGAGCAGTAGCAGACTGATGCCTTTAGAGAGCAGGCTCAAGCGACTACTGGTCACCTTGTACGGGTAGTCGGAGATGTCCGATACTGAACCGACCGTATTCTGACGAAGTGCGGGGCTCTAGTGGTTGGATGTGGCTCAAGACTTGGCCGAGGAGGGTCAAGTGCCTGCGATTCCTGGTGATCCCGAGGGGGATCCTGGGGAGGATCCCGTGGGGGATCCAGATGAGGAGTCTGCCGCACCTACGGAGTCGGTTGGGTTGGCATCTAACTAGACCCCTAGTTCAGGGTTTGAGAGATTTTTGTGAGGTAGTTAGGGACATAGTGGGATGACACGTCCCCTTTTGTTTTTTAATGTGACGTGTTAAGGTGAATGTAATTAGAGTTGTTTTGTTCTACGTCCCTTGGCTAGTATGAGCCTTTGACTTGACTAGTTGGCATGTATAGTACTTTTAACTTGCTATGTGACTTATTTTACTATGTATATAAAGGCCATGTTTAGTTTGAATGTGTTTTATGATCCCTTCTTTATGATTTGAAAATGTTTTATCTGAGCCATACCTTATTTTGTCTATTTATATTATTGGTTAGTCAAGGATCATGGAAGGTAGAAGGAATCAGGATCAGGGAGCTACCCGAGGGCGTGGCTCTAATCGTGGGCGAGGGAGTAGACAGGCCCAAGAACCAGTGCAAGAACCGAGAGGGGAAAGAAGTGGAACAGCTGAGCCGCAACCTGGACCCCGAGTGGAAGGGGGGGATCAGGTGACGACGGCAATTCAGCAAATGACTAATATCCTTGCTCGTTTAGTAGAGCAACCGGGTCAAGCCCCTGTGAACCAACCTAGGGATCCCGATATGGGGCAAGATAGGGCCCTAGAGAGATTTCAGAAGTTCTCTCCTCTTAAGTTCCTGGGAGGACCGGACCCTGAGGGAGCGAAGAGATGGTTAGAGACTATGATCAATATATTTACCGCTCCAAATTATGCGGAGGATGGGCAAGTGCAATTTGCTGCTTTTCAGTTCGAAGGTCCGGCTAGAGTTTGGTGGAATATGGTTAGAGCCAAGTGGGAGAGAGAGAGAACCGCATGGACCTGGTTGAACTTCGTGCGGGAGTTTAACGAAAAATACCTCCCACCTATCGTCCAGGAGAAGAGAGAGGACGATTTTATTAAACTCTGGCAGGGAACTTTGAGTGTATTTGAGTATGAGACCCAATTTACGAAATTATCCAAATTTGCTCCTGAATTGATAGCTACAGAGCAAAGGAAGGTAAGGACGTTTGTTCAAGGGCTCAATGTGGAAATACAGAAGGCCTTAGCAGCAGCCCAGATTAATACTTTTACTGAGGTTTTGGAAAAGGCCCAGAGGATAGACATTGCCAGGGCACAAGTGAGGAACTTTCACGCGAAATGAAAAGGGGCGCCCGGTAGAAGTCAAAGGCCGACACAGAGTGATCGAAGCACACCACCCCCTAAAGTCGGTCGTGGAGCTGGGGGTGGAAGGTTTACCGGTACTTCGAGGGAAGGTACGCCGAGGGGAAGTCAAGGTGGAAGAGGGCAGGGGAGAGGCGATCCACAGGAGGGCCAAACCTCCACTCTTAGAGTAACATGTGGATATTGTGGAAAATCAAACCATACTGAGGATAATTGCTGGAGAAAGGCCCGGAAGTGCCTAAGGTGTGGAAGCACGGAGCACCAGATCGCTAATTGCTCGCTAATCAGCGATGCTCAGTGGGCTGGCAAATCAAACCCGAAACCGACCAATGTAGGAGAGACCAGGTCAAGGGTACCAGCGAGGGTATATTCGTTGGACCAATAATCGGTACCTAAGCCAACGGAGGTAGTGGAAGGTACGATTCCTGTTTTCCATCGGTTAGCCAAAATTTTGATAGACCCTAGTGCCACTCATTCTTTTGTTAGCCCTACATTTATGCTTGGAATTGACATGAAAGTTGAAAGGCTACCTTATGACTTAGAAGTAAGAACACCTACGGGTAATCAAACTTTACTTATGAATGAGGTGTATAGAAATTGCGATATTTGGATTGGTGAGCAGAAATTAGTAGTCGACCTCATAAATCTAGCCATTAAGGGGTACGATGTTATTCTAACCATGGATTGGCTAGCTCATTATCATGCCCGGGTAGATTGTAGGTTAAATGTGGTTGAGTTTTGCATACTAGGTGAGGCAACTTTAAAACTAGATGTGAGGGGTATGTTAGCCTCATCTGCGCTCATTTCGAGAATAAGTGCTAGGAAATTACTTAGTCCTGGGGCACGTGGTTATTTAGCTTTTCTAGTTAACACCCCAGGAGAAAAGGTTAAGCTAAAGGACATGCCCGTGATTAGTAAGTATCCGGATGTATTTCCGGAGGAGTTGGGGTCATTGCCACCCGAAAGAGAAATTGAGTTTATATTTTAAAGTAAAGGAAAGTTTGTTGCTAAAGTTACCCTGTAACCTTAAGAAAGATGAAAATTTAGAGCCTCTTCCTCCAAAATCACACCACCAACACCTAGAAATCCACCTTAGTTATCATTTCTATAGAGTAGTTTGCAAATTAGTTGGTTGAAACTCAAGATTCAAGTACAAATTTGAAAGAGAGTTGAAGGTCTCTCTTTGGGTTTTCTTCTCCATTTGTTCGGCTAAGCAAGATGAAAGATGAAAACAATTTGGTCAACTTTTTTATTTTGTCAAGGTGAAGAATGTGACACAAACTTTAATCTTGATAAAAGAAGAGTTAAAACTTGGCTACTATTCTTGCTAGCTCTCAAACCCATACACTATACGGTAAGTTTATTCCTTTGGAACGACAAACGAAAATCTTCACCTAACTTAAAGACTAAGTTATAGCAATAGACTCATGGGCAAGGATCCAATACTGCCCAACCACTCACTAATGGCTAACTGGACAAGGGATGTCATGAGATGCTATTCGACTAGGCAAATGCACTAATTTAAACTTATTGCGTACCCCTTCTGGAATCCCTTCGTATTTCTTTTTCAAGTCTATGCTCTGGTGCAGTAGTTCAATTTCTCCAAGTATTCTTGTGCCCATCATCATCCCCAGTGCTCAGTTAATCTCTTTTAGAACAATACTTCCCTTCGAATAATCTCTATTTTCTTGTGCAGATCAGTCAAATTTGTCATCTCGTTGATCCACTTAACTTGATGATAACTTGCCAGGCAAATCAAAGGAGTAGAATAAGTAACTAATTATAATTGGACATTCTAACCATATAACTTTTAAATTCATTCATTTCCAATCCAACCACGAGAGCTAAACGTAGCTATTCTCAGATGAGATAGACAAGAAAGTAGGGTACATTTAGAGCAATATCTCGAAACACTATGCCACTTATTCTTATCCGGAGATTTTAACACAAGGAGTATCCTTACCACTTATGAACATAATGAAATCCTAAAGCGTACTTTGTACGTTGAAAGTTCCACATCCTATCTCAAGCACTTGCATACAGGTATAGAACCCAAATTCTTTTCTCAAATCCCCATGTATAATTCCAAAACTCACGATTTCGCCACGATAGTGATCGAGTCAAGTCCATACTTTGACATTAGTGGATAGGTGCCAAGGAAGTATAGGAAAGAATATCACAAGAGGGGTAGAAATATCCATATAGTTACAATCAAACCGCCTCACATTCGAAATAAACACTTATCAAGTCTTCACAGTCGCAGGAGAAGGAAATAGGTCTTCAGTGCAAATTTCTCAACGTACACTACAGTCTAGCCACCGTCTATGGAAACGCTAACAGACTATTTCTAGATTAGTCCATGATAACTTCCGAGATATATCCCCTCAATCAGTCCAACAACTAGGTCAAGTGTCAGAATCTTCCGCGCCTTGACTTTTGCCATTAAAACTTATCTCAAGTACCATCAAGATACAGACTCTTATTCTAGTGCTCTCCTCTTTTTAGTACTCAAGTACAAAAATCCACAATAAGATAATTCACAATTCGAGCCGGCCGGTCCCAAGAGTAAATCACCCATATTAGAGATTCCTACCCGACGTACATATCTATTTCTCCCAAGTATCCTGATAAAGGGTTTATGCTTATAACAGTCATGATTCATAGCTTACGCCCCAGAAGGGCACCTAGTCCTTACCACTAACCCACATAATCGGACAATAACACCACTTGACCCCAAGTTCACTCCGCGCAGGGGCCACTCGAAGTAGCAAAATATCTTCCATTCTTTCAAACCAGTTCTCGGCAACTTTGGGATCTGGCCCTTTAAGAAATTTAGGGGAAGCGAACTTTGGAACCGTTTCAGACCCTATCTTCACTTACTTCAAGGTTCCTTTACTAGTTACCCGGTACTTGACCTCGATGGTCAATCAAACGGGCCGGTAAACAGTAGATCGGTCATACAATTGATAGCTGTAGCCACCTAGTCTCCTTCTCCACATTCAGGTTCTTGGTTCTAATTGGCTACAGACCTTTATTCTTCCTCTTAGTCCTGGACTTACCTAGATCCACACCCATGGCCCCAGCCATATTGTCGTCTAGTCTCCATTATTACTCATTAGTTTAGGGCCCAAGTATTATAGCTATCAAGGTAAACAAATAGGGGTATAACAATATGTGCTTACTCATATTTAAAAGTCACATAAGAAATGGAATCGGAGTCACAATAAGCGAGTGAATTTACAAAGCAGTTGAAGGCCAATGGCGAAATAAAGTCAACAGTCAACAGTTAACAGTCAAAAGTCAAAGCCAAAAGTCAACGGTCAAAAGTCAAAAATCCAAGTCAACAGTCAAAACATCGTACATAAGGGCTCTTAACAGTCATTTATAAGATAACAGGACCAAAAGTAACAAGTACAGATATAAAAGTACAGTCATATCAAACAAAACCTAGCACAAGTGTCAAAAGAAAACTGTACAACCACCGAGCCACAACCTCTCCTATCCTTTCTATGTGCAATAGTCAAAATCATCCAAAGTAGTAGCCTAGGAGTAGAGGCTTAATCCGTCGTAGGACTAGTTGACCCCCCCAGACTGGGCGGGTTCGTCTCTAATCTCGCCTCCTATGTAAGAAGTCTCATCACTCTCCTCTCCAAGGAATTCATCACAAATGTTCAAGATCGATTCAGCTCTAACCCTCGCTTTCCTGGCCCTCTTCACCATGCGCTCTTGCGCTTCTCCAAGTTGTGCACATAGGTCATCAACTCTTTCTTGGCCTTCAACCACATCGTACTCATGCTCCTTAATTCGATCGGCTTGCCTCTTATTAACTTCCTTTAGTTGGTTCACTTCGGCCTCAAGCCTAACATTATCCTTTGCAAGCTCCTTTCGCTCTTTTACCACAGCCAATACCACTTCATTAGGGTAGGCATAAGTATGCGGCAACTCGCACGCCTAATAGCGAGTGACGGGCTCCCAATAACTCTAGCACCTTCCAGGCCGATTTGATGATTAAGCATGGAAGTACTTCATGGTCTGCTCATCAACTGGACTATCACTTATGGCGCACTTATGTCCGTGCCATTCCTTACCCAAAAAGTGTAGACAAAACTTTAGTATTCTTAAGGGGAAAAATCAAATATAATCCTCAAGCGGTGGTGAGGGAATTCTAAACTCGCCCAGCGCCGAGTTCAAAACCTAGCTCTGATTACCAAACTTGTGAAGCCCCCACCTCTTTTCCCATAGGTGAACCCTAGAAGTATGCAGCGGGTACTGACTGCCAAACTCTTCACCTAGGAACCCAATCAGGCCATCAAAGAACTTCATATCATCACAATAAACGAGACTAGAACATCTTCCAAACAGGAATTAAAACCCTAAATTAACATAATCCTATTCGACTTCGCTAAATATCGCATAACAAATCCCAAAACCCTGTTCCAAGGACTTCCACTTACATCCTAACCGCTCAAAAAATTACATAACATAAGTCATACTTGAAAATTTAAGCTTACAAGTCTGCTTAAACAAAAGTTACAACCTTAAAACGCAAGTACGAGCAAAAGAAAGCTAGAAAGCTCTTGATCAAGTCTCTTCCCGATCTGCTAAGGAAAACAAAGGGAGTGGGGTGAGGTAATGCCCAGTGAGGTTCCAAATAAACAAGTAAACACATAGCCATACAAGGAAACAAAATAACCAAATAAACACCACACAGTAAAATAATAGTTTAATCACAGTTCAATTCAAGGATACAGGTGGCTTCCAAAAGCCAAATCCACTTGAGCTTGATCATTACCGGTTCCGTTGACACTCCGTCAACGTTTGCAATCACAGGATAAAAAGTCCGTAGAACACCGCTTTCACCAGTCTCCGTCCACCAGTCAACCCCCCACCGGGCCCGCACTCCATAAACAGTAGTTTGGTAATACTCGAGTACACCGATTTCCAGTGTACAGTAAACAGTTCTCAAGGTTTATCAGCCTTCTCGACCAAGTGTGACAGCCCCACCTTCCCCTAAGGCGAACCAAAGGGGTTAGCGGACTGCCTGCCCAGCTCTCGCCAGGACTAACGTGACAACTTAACATGGTTTAAACGTTCCAGAACATACAAGCGCGCTTAGACAAGTCAAAATTTCAAACATAAAAAAAAAATGAAAACGGAGTCGGCCATGAATAGTAACCGACACATCAAAATCCAACCAAGCATCAATCAAACATATACATCGTGAAATTTAGCATTTACATACCAAAAGGGCATACCCAAGTTGTCCAACAAGTTTATAAAAGTACGGTTTGCAAATTACAACTCAACGTTTTTTGTTGGATACAAAATGCACTTAGAGTTTTCTCAAAAGGAGCTATTCAAAATTTCATTCACATAAGCTCAACTCGGCAACCAACATTCATGGACTTTCCAAAAGTATTCAAATTCCTGTAAGGAAAACAAAAGGAATAGAGTGAGCTTACGTCCAGTGAGATACTATCAGTCAAGCAACCAAGTTCATATAAGCATAAGACTTTTCACCCCAATTCATTCAATAAAGAAGTAAACCAAGATCACACATTAATAAAATTGGTAAAAGGATACGGACGGCTCTCAAGAGCCCCTTTCCTCACTTGTATACTTGATTGGACTTCATTGACCCTCCGTCAATGTTTACAAGTAACCGACCGTAGGCTCCACTTTACTTCCATTCCTTCCACCCAACATCCCCCTACCGGGCCCGAACTCCAAACAGTAGAAATTTGGTAATACTCGAGTATACCGGAATCAAGAGTCTCACTTCTACAAGATTCCATATAACAGTCCCCATGGCTCGTCAACTTTCACGACCAAGCCCTCGCTGGCTCGATTCAATCGACTACCAATGGGGTTGAGCTCAATAGTAACAGTAAAAGCCGTTGGATCCTCGTCCAAACGACACCAAATCCAGTTTTCCATGTACATTTCAAGTACCACAGTGAAACAGTAGACAGTCGTGTATAATACAAAAGGGGGTGAGGGCGATCAAGTACACCCTCACTTTAATCAGTTTCAACAGTGCAAATAAGCATTCAAGGCATCCAGTTCAAATAAACAAAGCCACACAGTAACAAGCAAGTGAGTAGTACACTCACCAAGCAAGCAAGTGGAATTTCGTAAACTTCCGCCCAAAGAGCGTCTTTACTCACCGTCACGCCCTAAAATATTCAAATAAGCACAATAAGACTCGATTACAAGTCATAAACCAATTCCACATACTACCAAACTAGGGCTCCATAAGAATGTATAAGCACTAGAGTAAACCAGGGAAATCCGGAAATGGAATTAAGCTCTAAACCATAAAAACAGTTTTGACATCATTTTGCGGTTTTGGCACCATTGGCACTACGATTATCGGATGGAGGTGCAAGATACACCATTTTGAAGCTAACAGCTAGGGCTACAAGGTTGTAGAAGGTCCTCAGTCCAGTTTATAGTGCAACTAGGTCAAAAATTCAGTATACTAAACCAGAACCGCAAAAACAGGTGAACAAACCGCATTCTGGTTAACGAACCGTAATTCAGGCTACCTAAGTCCAAATCAAGTGATTCCAAAGCCATCCGAAAGCTAAGACAACCAGGCTACATTTCTTAAGAAGACGTCAACAACCAAATCGGAAAAATGGAGCTTAAGTTCAGGTTCTGGGTTACCCTGTTTGGGGTTTTGAACGGTTTTGCGCAACGCAAACGCATGGTTCATTTCTATGGTTCTTATGCAAGGTTTCCAACCAAATTCATACCAACTAAACACACATATACTAACTTCTAAATGACCTACAAATGGTCCGAAGTTTTCCCTCTAAGCCACTACAAAATTGCCAAAACTAACTATGATCCTTAGACTAACTCCATTTGCATCACCAAACTTAATCCAACCACCTACTAACCAAACCCTAACTAACCAAACCTTAGCCAAGCTAAACCAACCTAAGGAAGCCTAGGGTTTCTTAACCCATAATCAGTTTTTACCACTCACTCACCATACCAATGAAACCAATCATCAAACACAACCACTACAAGTTCAATAACACAAGATTAGAGCTAACTAAAATGTTTAACAAGAAACCCTAATTCTTTCATCTCTTGACCGAAATTCCAGCAGCAATAACTCACTAAAATTAACCATTAAACTACTCAATAAACACCACATAAACCATACAAATTCATAATTACAACAAAAACTTCACTTTCATGACTTCAAGATTAAAACCCCCAAAATTTAACTTTCAAAAGAGATACCTTACCTTCAAGTTGCAAGTTTCTTAGGTTAATCTTCCAAAACCCAAGCTCCAAGTTGTTCCTCCAAGATCCAAACTCAAGATTAATGAAAACAAATGCAAGAAACAAAAGCTTTTCTCTTCCTTTTTCTTTCTCTCAAATCCGGCCCTCTCTCTCTCTCTATTTCTTTCTTATTTTTGTTGTTTAATAGCTTAGTTTCTCTTGGATCTTCTAGATATAAGCTTAGTCATAAGCCTAGTCAAGACATGAGAAGATATTTTCTGCTACACCAATCACATAAAAGCTCCCAATTTGCTCTCAAGCCCTTACACCTTCAACTTAGCTTTTGTTCCACTCTTGCCCTTAAACATTGGATAATCTTTCAATTAACTCCATAGGTTATAACTTAATCTAATCTAAAACACTTAACCACACTTAATTACTTCACTAATCCCCCTCCTATATTAATCACCTATCCTTAAACATACTTTATCTCACATAAAAGCAATTAAATAACAACCTTTTTGTCAAGGGCAAAATTAGGGATTTAAACTTAGAAACTTTTCTAGTTTAGGATTTCCTAACTTTTAAACTCACTTAACCTATCTAAAATGGATCAAATCTTATACGTACCTGTACTAAAACACACACACTAGCATAACTAGCTTTAATCACTACTCAAACTTATAAGTAATACAAAAACTAGGGTTTCAATCCTAACCCCAACTTAGGGTTTTCGAATTAGTCCCAAAACCTAATGTTACCGCACAAATAATGAATATAACCTAATATCAAACTTAAGAACAGACTGGGGCCTCACAGTTCCTCTCACACCAATTCACTTGGTAACCTCTAATTATCTCTTAACACCCGGTAAATTAAACCCAGTATCCAAAACTTAACCTAACTGGCCGAATTTGACCGAACTTTCCGCACTAGCGGGTCCCACGTCCGATATACGTTCTTAATTTCTCAAAATCTAACTGATACTAGAAAAATCTTCTAAAAACTATATTTACTCATAAAAATTATTTAGAAAATTTTCTAATAAAGAAAATGCATAAAAGGCGTGCAAATAATTAAAATAAGGCCTAGAAATAAGGAAATTTACGGGTTCTCACACCAAGCCCTTGCTAACTCGATACGACCGACTCACCTATGAGGTTGGGTACCCAGACAGTAACAGTAGTTGATGGAATGTCATCCAAGCAACTTAAGCACAGTCATGTATAGCAATATCTCATTTCATGTTAACGTATTCAATAAGTGGAGCCTCAGTGGAAAACAAGGAAGGTCGAGTGCGATAAAGTACACACTCGCCTCGATTTTAAATAAAACAGTGTTTGGCTCAAACAATAGCAAATCAACGATTCCAAGTATGCAAGTATTCCACATAACAGGTAGCAGGTAGTGGAACACTCACCTGTCAAGCAAAAGTAGCAATCAGCATCAAACGTCTCAGTTACGATCACCTTCGTTGCCCAAACCTAGGTCAACGAGCGAAACCATTAACAATTGGATTCGTTCCTTACTAAAGTATAGGTTCATTAAGAGACCAAGTGAGTAGCCTAAGCTACTTAATCTATCATGCAAATGAGGTCCAAACCATGGAAAAGTTGATAAGAAAACAAGTTTGGTATGTACATGAAAGTTCGGCAAAAGAAGAGTTTCACCGAAGCTCAAAGGTTTCATTACGGTTAAACTGTCTTGCCCGACCAGCCTCGGGAAAATGGTCATTGCTCATTGGGGAAAAATCGGAATTAGGTTCTGTCAGTGGCATTGGAAACTAGGTTCACAAGGCTATATTTGTCTAGAAGAAACCATTTCCAAAATTCCAACGTAAGTGGTTCAAAATTAAGAAACCAAATGAAATTTCTGGACTGTCTCGGGTGAACAGTACCGCACGGACAGCCAACTTTCAAGACTCGCCACGAATCTGATAGCATCATAGTACGTGACCACGTCTACAATGGCTCGAGTGATCAAGGGGGTGAGGATCGCATGCAAGCTCCAAGTGGATCCATTACTAGAGCTCGAGTAAAGAGACTTCGTGAGCAACTCAGTGTACTTATTCAGGCCATACACAAGTCCTTTGAAGGATTCGTACACTCAAGTGAAGGTGATCGCGGTCCGGTATTGAGCATTGAAGCTACACCTGAGTATTAGGGTCTTATCAAACCCTAGTTAGTGAGATTCGCAGTATAGTCATTTAATTCCACATTAGTTGATTAGATTGAATAATTGGCTAAGTGCATGTTGCACATAGAAATGCCAAGGGAAGATTACTTTTTAGTCATCATTATTTGTTAAGGTGAGCTGCCTTGGAGGGAAAGCCCACATGAGGCCCGATCCATCGAGGGCCCATATTAGCACACCTTTAGTTCCTTTTCCTTACTAGTTTAGGGTTTACTTGTAGCCTATATAAGGCACCCCATTACTCCCACAAAGGTACACACTTTTATGATAAAAATATTGAGAGAGTTTTCTCCATAGCTTTCGAGCAAACCTTGAACAACTTAGAGTTATACTCTAGTGTTCTTGTTCGGCTTATCAATTCAAGAATCGCACTTGAATTGTGGCGCCTTCTACACTTGCCTGAGGTTCACTAATTCGTTTGATTACGGGTTGAGATAGTATCAACAAGTTCGTAGTCACGGGGATTAGAGGGGTCGTAGGGTTTCCGCTGCCACTGTTTCTTGCATCCGACGTCAAATCCAACAAGCGATCTTGGGTCGCGAATCTCTTCACCAACGAGATTCGTATCAGCTGGTATAAGAGCTAGCTTGTTTGTAACATCGTTATCCCTCTTTTCGTGCCTTAATTCGTATCTGTCTCGGTAGCTCAAAAAAAAAAAATTTTTTTTGTGCACGTTGCATTCTGGCCGCGAGTTCCTGGCCGCGAGTTTCCTTTGTTTACGAGTCTGGTCATCATTGTTTGTTTCTGTCTTGTTGTCGTCTTCAATTTCTAGAATTTCTGGAAGTCAAGTGTGTTGTGTTTGGTTTGGTGGTGTGGATTCCAGCAGTCGCTAAAATCAAAAAAAAAAAAAGAAACAAACCCACACCGCTAGTGTTCTTATTGTCGCTTCCGTATTGCTGTGTCCGTTGAACCTTGTGCAATCTGTGCCTTGTTATTGCCAATTACTGCTGAGTCTCGGGTGGATAAATCTGGTCATGTCTTGCTGATTGTTTTCTCCACCGCTTGGGACCAGCAAATTGAAGAATCAAGCGGTGCTAGTAACATCGAGTCATAGGAGTTCGGTCCGTGCCGCACTTGCTTTGGCAAGTCTGTCCGAATTGTCCCCTGATTGTTGTGCTTGTCCATTGCTCAGTTTTTTGTCTATTGCTTTTGTGATTAAGTCCCAAACCTGAGTCAAAAAAAAAAAACAAACGGGGGGCAAGAAAAATTCTGGTCAGTGTTCCTTTCAAGTCCCAAACCTTGTCGAATTGTGGTTGGTTCTAAAGCTGTTCTTGGTCCGTGTCTTAGTTATTTATTTTCTAGGAGAATATTGGTACCTTGTTCTTGAATTTCGTAAGCAAAACTTCACGGTTTCTTGGAGCTCTTGAAGAGGTTCTTGATCCTTTGAAATCTGGAAATTTGCAGCGATATTCTTGAAGCTATTTGCTGGAAATTTTTGTGTTTGGTTTACAACTCTTGATTGTTAAAGGTTGGTCTATACCTGGTGCTGAACCTTGACCCGTTTGGGAACCAAAACCTAGCCTATCTGATTACCAAAAAAAAAAACACAGAAACCATCAAACGGGCCGCACTTAAACTCAGCCAGACCTGGGAAAATTCTGGGTAGCCTAGACCAGTGTTCATTCGAAGCTGCTGCTGTACAAAAAAAAAAAAAAAAAAAAACACAGCAAGCACATTCGAAACAAGAGTGTCTTGCATGCTTTTATTGAATTGGAAACCCATTCGGCTGAACAACTAGAAAAAAAAAATAAAGAAACAGCCGCTACAAGGGTTCTACACCAACCAGCTTCTAAAACCGAAGGGACTACCAACGTCATCCTATATCCTAATTTATAGCCACCGCTTGCCCATACTTATCCCCAGTCTTGGTACCCTTTCCAAGCACTTGGGAAAGGATCCAGTCGGCTGAACTTCAAAAAAAAAAAAAAACCAAAAGGGACCGACAAGACCAAGTGGCCCTCCAACTCACTTGTCTTCTATTTGGTAGCCGGTCCTTCCCTGGAGTTACTCCTAAGGTGTGTCCACACCTCTGCAACAAAAAAAACCAGCACCTTGAGTCAGCTAGAACAAGAGTAAACATTCCACGAAAATCCAGCAAAGCAAAATGACCAATTTTCTTGTCGGTTAGAGCATTGAGCATCATTCGTAATTTTTTGTAGCTTTTGTGTCCATTCTTTTTCTCATTTTTACTCTTGAATATATTCTACCACTCCATTCCTAGTGTCCTAATTTTGTTTTCCAAGAAAATTCTACTCTTACGAATCTCAAATTCTAGCGTGAACTTGATTTTTAAGCTAAATTTGAGCACTTGAGGAGCTCTACTTTCTTCAAGGTTTTGCAAGGGGCTGTGAGAAAATATTTTGGTAAGCTTATTAGAGTGATCTGAGTGACCATACACGAGTGTGAGCGTATACACTTAGGGAGTGAAGTGAAAAAAAAAACAAAAAACAAAAAAAAAAGTTACTTTTTCCCCTATTTCCTTTTCTTTGCTATTAACCCTTGCAGGTACACTTGAGACTCCATGTCTAGTGGAAACGAAGGAGTATCCCGTCCCATGAACTTTGAACAGATGATGGAGCAAATGGAGAGGCATTTCCAACGCATGCTAGAACCCATTCAAGATGAGTTGCTGCAACTCCGAGCGTCTGGAACACCAAAAACCTCTAAGTCCATGCGAAGGCGAAGGGACGTGGAGGAGTCGTCCAATGGTTCCAATAATGATGATGATGATGAGGAACCTCGAATTCGACCAAGGCAAAGGAACCAGACTGGACCTATCGATGTATTCAAGGGAATCAAGATGCAATCCCTGAGTTCAAAGGACGGTCCGATCCCGAGGCCTTTCTCGAATGGTTATCCAAGATCGAAATGGTCTTTTCTTGCCAAAACTACACCGAGGTGCAAAAGGTGCAATTGGCCACCATGGAATTCACTGAGTACGCTGTGGTTTGGTGGGACCAAATCAAGAAGTCTAGAAGGAGAAATGGGCTACCTGAGCTCATTCCATGGCCCGAGCTTCGAGCCATGATGCGCACCCGCTTTGTACCTGGACGTTACACTAGGGATTTATACCACCGGTTACAAACCTTAGTCCAGGGCAACCGGAGTGTGGATGAGTACCACAAGGAGATGGAGATCCTGATGCTTAGAGCGGATGTACAGGAGGATCCTGAAGCCACCATGGCGAGATTCTTGAGCGAGTTACGACCCGATATTGCTGAACGAGTGGAACTTCAATATTATATGGAGTTGCATGAGCTTGTAGACAAGGCTATTAAGGTCGAGCAAAGGCTCAAGAGGAGGGGTACCACTCGATCAAATTTCGGCAATACCACCTACTCTACCAACCGCCCATTCCAACCAAGGAATGATTCTCGGCCTTCACCAAATGCTCCTACACCAAAGCCGAGATTCGAGGGAGGTAAGGTGGGCAACCCTAGTATTAGTAAGCCGCCCTCTTCTACTCCAAAATTTGAGGAGCCTAGGGTACAAACTAGAGCTCGTGATACTCGATGCTTCAAATGCCAAGGTAGAGGCCATATTGCTAGTCAATGTCCCAATCAAAGGACTATGATTATGATGCAAAATGGTGAGATCGTGAGTGAGGACGAAGCCGAGTACGACGGCATACCACCTCTTGACGGAGGTAGTGATGGGGAATCGCCAAATGAAGAGGAGTTTAGTGCACCCGAGGGTCATTTTGGGACTGCATTGGTTGCAAGGAGAGCATTAACTGCACGTGTTAAGGAGGACGAGCTTCAACGGGAGAACATTTTCTACACCAGGTGCTTCGTCAACCAAGCACTTTGTAGTGTGATTATTGATAGTGGGAGCTGCACAAATGTTGCTAGTTCACTCATGGTGGACAACTTGAAGTTGCCTACAAGGGATCACCCGCGACCCTACAAACTCCAATGGCTCAACAACTCTGGGGAGGTTCGAGTAACCAAGCACGTTCTTATATCCTTCCAAATCCATAAATATTCTGATGAAGTATTATGTGATGTAGTTCCTATGCAGGCTAGTCACATTATACTAGGTAGGCCTTGGCAGTTTGACAGACAGGTGACTTTTGATGGTGTGACTAATAAGTATAGCTTCTTGTACAACAGTAAGAAAGTCACACTAGCTCCCCTTTCCCCCAAACAAGTGCATGAGGACCAATTGAAATTGCAACAAGAGTTTGAGAAGTATAGTGCAAAAAGGAAAGAAAATGAGAGAGCCGAGGCAAAAAAGGAGAGGAAAAAGGCTATAGATAGCTCGGCAAGTGAGGTAAAAATCGAGGGAAAACAAATGCTCCTGATAAAAGCCAAGAAAGTGAGGAAGTTAATGAGAGATGAGCAGCCACTTCTTATGCTTGTTAGCAAGGAAGTAGCTCTGAATGTGCATGAACTTGATACTGATATACCTCTCGAGGTTAAGTCTCTTTTACAGGAGTACGCTGATGTCTTCCCCGAGGACGTCCCAAGTGGATTGCCACCACTTAGGGGCATTGAACATCAAATTGACTTCATCCCTGGAGCTTCATTGCCAAATCGCCCAGCTTACAAGAGCAACCCGGAGGAGACTAAGGAGTTGCAAAGGCAAGTGGACGAGTTGCTAGGCAAAGGATGGGCACGTGAGAGTTTAAGCCCGTGTGCTGTTCTAGTCATTCTGGTGCCCAAGAAAGATGGTACGTGGAGAATGTGCACCGATTGTAGAGCCGTAAATGCCATCATGGTAAAGTATCGCCACCCTATACCTCGCTTAGATGACATGCTTGATGAGTTACATGGGGCTGTGTTCTTTACCAAAATTGATCTCAAAAGTGGGTACCATCAAATTAGGATTAAGGAGGGGGATGAATGGAAAACTGCCTTCAAGACTAAGTATGGATTGTATGAGTGGTTAGTAATGCCTTTTGTGACAGCCCCACCTTCCCTTAAGGCGAACCAAAGGGGTTAGCGGACTGCCTGCCCAACTCTCGCCAGGACTAACGGTTCGGTATAGAGCGAGCTACGATCCGGAACTTACAAACGCGCGTAAACAAGTCAAAATGTCAAAATAAAAAAAATAAAACCGGAGTCGGCCATGAATAGTAACCGACCCGTCGAAACCTCAACCAAACATCAAGCAAATATTTACATGTTGAAATTTAGCAGATACAATCCAAAGCGGCATACCAAAGTGATTCAAAAGAGGATACAAGTACGGTTTGCCAAATCAAAAGAGAAACGGTCCCAAAAGTACATTTAGGGTTTCAATAAATGAGCTATACAAAAGGTATGTCCAACTAGCTCAATTCGGCAACCAATTATCAATTGCAGTCCAAAAGTATTTATTTTCCTGTAAGGAAAACAAAAGGAATAGGGTGAGCTAATTGCCCAGTGAGATAATACTACTCAAGCAACCAAGTTCATAGATACATCAAGCTTTTCAGTCCAATTCATCAAAGGTAAATAAAGACAAACATCAATAATGATGATAAAAGGATACGGGCGGCTCTCAAGAGCCCTTTTCCTCGTTTGCATTCTTGATCGGATCTCATTGACTCTCCGTCAATGTTTAAAAGTAACCAACCGTAGACTCCACTTTACTTCCATTCCTTCCACCCAACATACCCCTACCGGGCCCGAACTCCAAACACTTGCACTGTGGTATTACTCGAGTATACCGGAATCGAGAGTCTCGCATACTACAAGATTCCATATAACTTTCCCCAAGGCTCATTAATTGTCACGACCAAGCCCTCGCCGGCTCGATTCAATCAACTACCAATGGGGTTGAGCTCAATGATAACAATCATGGTCGTTGGATACTCGTCCAAACGACACCAAGTCATGTACTTTTATTTCATGTAACATTCCAATAACATGAGAAATAAGTGAGAGTGATAAAGTACACCCTCACTTCAATCAATATCAATGGTATAATAAACATTTAACTCATCAAGTTCAAGTATCAAAGCCATATAGTAACACACAAGTGAGTAGTACACTCACCAAGCTCGAAAGTGATATTTCACGCACTTCCGTCAAAGGAACGTCGTGAACCACCGTCACGCCCTAAAACACGCAAACAAGTACAATGAGACTCGATAACGAGTCATAAACCAATGCCAAATATTCCCAAAATAGGGTTCCATAACCACACACAAGCAATAGAGGAAACCAGAAAAATCCGGAAATGGAACTAGCTTTAACCCTGAAAAAAACAGTTTTTGACGTCATTTTGCGGTAATGGCACCAAAGGCACTACGATTATCGGATGAAGGTCCAAGACCCACCATTTCGAAGCTAAGAGATAGGGATACAATATTACAGAAGGTCACTCAACCCATTTTCGAGTGTAACCAGGTCAAAAATGCAATCTACTACACCAGAACCGCAAAAACAGATTCACAGAACGCATTCTAGTGCAAACATCATAAATCAGCCTACCTAAGTCCAAATCCAGAAATTCCAAAGCCATATGAAAGCTAAGAAACAGGGATACATTTAATCAGAAGACCTCAACAACCAATTCGGAAGCATTCCCAACCAAAATAACCCATTACAGAAGCAATTCTCAATTTCGGGTAAAACCAGGGCAGCAAGGGTAATTCTATCTTTTCTCAAGCTACGCTACTCCGATTGACCTGAAATTTTGTAGGAACCTCTAAAATATCATTACCTACAACTTTCATGTTTTAACCCAAGGCCAATTCGGCCTCTAGCTATGAGATACAAAACCAGGCAGAAGGTAATTCAAAGAACCCTAACTTTCCAATTTTTCTTCCAAAACAGAAATTGCTTGCAATTTACCACTTTTTCCACCTTCTAGCTTCCTTAAATACCATTTCCAATCATCATACATAACCACATAATCATATTCATATGAAAACAGAAAAATCCCCAAAAATTATAAAACTTCATCACTTCAATCGGAATCAAGATATAATCCATAAAAGTGCATCTTATACTACCACCAATCATGATTTAAGCATCATTAGAGGGAGGAGAGGGGTCCTTCTCAACTTACCTTAGCAACACAAGAGAGAGAGCAACTTGTCACCTTAGCTTTCCAAACAACTCCACCAAACACCTCACAATCACTCACTTAAAGGTTTCTATGGAACAAAAGCAAGATTAAGTGGTTGATTAGTTGAATTTGAGCAAGATGGAGGCAAGGATTTGAAGAGTTTTCTTTCTTTCTTTCTTGGAGGAGAGGGCCGGCTATGAAGAGCAAATTTTGAGTGAATTTTTGGTCAATTTTGAGTTATTTTAACCAAATGGTAAAAGTGTGAATAGTAGTCAAAAAGTGCCACCAATGTCCAAGTGACGCTTGTCACTCTATTAATGCATCTCTATCCCTTTGTTCCCTCTCACATCAATCCACATAGCAACCTCTAATTATCTCACAACACCCGGTAATTTAAACCCAGTATCCATAACTTAACCTAGTTGGCCGAATTTTTCTGAACTTTTCGTCCTAGTGGGTCCCACGTCCGGTATACGCTCTTAATTTCTCAAAACCTATTCGATACTAGAAAAATCACCTAAAACCTCTATTTACTCATACAAATTATCTAGAAATTTTCCTAATCAAGAAAATGCAGAAAACATGCCATTAATGATAATAAAACCTAGAAAATGGAAAAGTTACGGGTTCTCACACCTTTTGGGCTAACTAATGCACCTAGTACCTTCATGAGGTTAATGAATCATGTTCTGCGTCCATTCTTAGGAAAATTTGTGGTAGTTTACTTTGATGATATCTTAATTTATAGCAAGTCTTATGATGAGCATCTAGAGCATATTAGGGCTGTTATGGATGTACTTCAAAGAGAGAAGCTCTATGCCAATCTCAAGAAGTGCAATTTTTGCACTAACGAGCTTGTGTTCCTGGGGTTTGTTATAAGTGCGCAGGGAATGAAGGTGGATGATCAAAAGGTGCAAACTATTCAAGAGTGGCCGACACCACGGTCCGTGGGTGATATTCGAAGCTTCCATGAACTTGCGGGTTTCTATAGGAGATTCGTGAGGGACTTTAGCACTATTGCTGCACCCTTGACCGAGTTGATCAAGAAGAATGAGAACTTCCATTGGGGAGATTCTCAAGAACAAGCCTTTCGCGCTTTAAAGCACAAACTCACACATGCACCTGTACTTGCTTTACCTGACTTTTCTAAGACATTTGAAATTGATTGTGATGCTTCAGGTATTGGAGTTGGAGCTGTGTTGAACCAAGGAGGAAGACCTATTGCCTACTTTAGTGAGAAACTCAATGGGGCTGCACTAAACTACTCAACTTATGATAAAGAGTTGTACGCCCTCATTCGAGCCACTACAAGAAAACGGGCTTTTTGCAACGCTTTTACTGTGGCACAAGGAGAAAGTGCGGTAAATAAGCGGCAAATTTCAATTTGTGCTGCAAATTTCACAACGGTTCCTAATTTTTACATAAAAATGACATAGTTTTAATAAAACCCATAAAAGATAGTTTCCTAGCACAATCCACATATCGATCCCTTGTAAAAAGGTATCGATAAGCCCCCAAAAGCAGGAAGGGGTTTATCTTTTACAAATCCGAAAAGGAAAAAACAAAACTACCTAGACCCGAATTCTTCCGCTCATCCAAAACCACTGCAGTATGCAACTCGGATAAGAGTTTGTCAATTTTTTCACCATCTCTGCTTCAAATATAGCAGAAATCAAAAGCTCTTACGCCATCACTATTACAGAGAAAAAGGTAAAAATTCTTCCATATGATTTTCGATTTCTATGTTTTTTTCCCTCGTATGTCTTTGTGACCTGCACTCTTCTCTGTTGCATATATATTAATAACCCTAGGATCTTAACTGAATTTCGGTTAATAAGATTTGGCACAAAGCCCTAATTTGATTGGGCAAAGTAATTGGTCTTCCGTTGATTCTGAATTTTGTCAACCACAGTTGTCGAAATTCCTACAGCTGAAAGCTCGAACAAATTGACCCAACCATTTGAGTCATTGACTTCAAAAATTAGGTCTCGCGGCAACTAGAAGAGTCTGCCCCACTACAGCCCCTGTTCGTTGATATTGGTGTGTTCATGTAAGTGTTTCTTGTAATTTAATGTAATGCGGATTTGTAACAGCCCCACCTTCCCCTAAGGCGAACCAAAGGGGTTAGCGGACTGCCTGCCCAGCTCTCGCCAGGACTACGAAGCAGTTACACGCGTTCTAAAACATTTCGGGAATGCAAAAACGTGCTCGGACAAGCCACAAGTATCAAAATAACAAAATATAAAAAAAATGAAAATGCTGAATAGTGGCCTGGACAGTAGAATCCGGCCGGAATCTGGCCGGATTAGCGGTCGGATTCTTGGCCGGATACTGTCCAGTGAGCAAGTTCACGGATTCAAAATTTCCCAAGCAATCCGGCCGACAATCCGGCCAGTTTCTGGCTGGATTCCTGGCCGGATTCAGTCCAGTGCCCTTCCGTCAAAAATTTTTCTTTTGCCGTTTGAAAGCTGAATCGTTCCGAAGTTCATCCAAACATCAACCAAACATCCAAACTCTAAAATTCAACATTTACAACACATTGGCATGTCAAAAGCTATACATAAGGTATACACATATTCGGTTTTGCCATTCAAAAGA